>NC_056727.1:7740547-7835547 GCF_019279795.1 Protopterus annectens | reverse complement strand
TGCATAGACTGTCAGGTTTTAAGTAAGAATCTTTGTTACTATAAAGACTTCTTCAAAATCTAGGGTATACAAAGATAAGATAAAGAGTTAGAGCGGCCCAAAAAAGGAAGGAGGGAAGGAGGCACAAGGAAGATAAAGGAGATGAGATGACAGAAGAGGCTATAGCTGTAATAATAGTACATTGAGTTTTGTACAACAGTGAGTTATGTCATAAATTCATAGCTATATTAGTGCCAGTTTAGCCAAGGGTCATACGGGTGAAGAGCCATTTATCTGTCAGATGATTCTTCCGTTGGAGTTTAAAGTCTTTCAGGTGGAGTGGGATGGTATTCCAGCTATTAGCAATACAGTGTGAATACAGGGAGTAGCCTGCATTGTTGGGAGGTTTAGTTATGGAGAGTAATGATTCATCAATGGAGAGTGGAGATCTCTTAGTAGTGTAAGGTTGAATGATGGAGTGAAGAGATGGGAATTTGTCATGGTTGTGCAGTAGTCTGAAGGCTGTAATTAACTCTGAGTACAATAAGGAAGTATTTATTTTGAGAATGTTTAGTAGTTTTAGACAGAGGCAGTGATGTGATCTGTAGTGTTAATCGGTTGCAAATTTTGCTGCTTTATTATAGCATTGTTCTAGTTTGGCTTATAGGGAGGAACTGAAATTAGTTAGGGCAGGAGATGCATATGGTAGGGTGGGGGAAGTAGAAATGAAGTGGCTGTGTTTTGTCTAGCAGAATCAGTAAAATAGTGTTTTACTTTATGGAGGCAGCCTAGTTTTTAATTTGTCTTCTTTATGGCTTGCTGAAGGTAGAGATCAATTTTCAGGTGGTTGTCTATAATCACACCTAGCAGTTTGGTGTAGGATATCAGTTTTATGTTGATCTTGTTGAATGACAATATATTAAAGTAGCTTTTTATGAGGAAAGAGATTTTGTCATCAGCGTACTGTACAATGATGGCCTCTTTAGCTGTTGTGTTTAGGTCATTGGGGAATGCGTTAAACAGTAGTGGTCCTAAGGTAGAGCCTTATGAGACTCTGATGGCTATAGAAAGGAAAGAGGAGAAATCATCTTGCCAATTCACTGCATGGGACTGATTAGTGACATAATAAAGAAACCAGTTAAGTGAGTAGGAGATAGCCCATAAGAAGAAAATTTAGTTAGGGGAATTTGATGATTAACTGCATCGAATGCCTTTGATAGATCCAGAAATAGGGCTGAGTTTAGAAGACTGAATATCTATTGTAATTAGTTATAACTATGACCTTAGAAAGGCAGTGCTTGTACTGTGGTTTGATCTGAAGTCATAATGTGAGAAAGAGCATAAGTTATGAGAAGGAATACATGTTGTAAGTTGAGAGTGAGTACATCTTTCCAAGATTTTAGATAAAGTTGAGAGAATGACAATTGGTCCAAAGTTTGGGAACTCGGTTGAAGTGATGCCTTTATGAAGGGGTATTATATAGGATTTTTCCATAAGGTGGGAATATAAGGTCAGCAGGGGTACTTATAAACTGCAAAATATAGCAAACTAGAAAACTGTATTATTTTACTGCATAAATAGGTTTGCGTTTCTTTGAGTTTCAGGATCTGTTAAACGTTTTATAGTTTCCATATAAATTGGACAGCCTGACTTTTTTTACAATTTTTTTAGAAATCGTATTGATATAATTGCTAGGCTGTGTATTTTCTGCATATGATATAATGGTGCATTATAAATCATACGTTTGCAGACTTTTCTGGCATATACCATGTACAACACTGCACTCACATTTTAGAAATAATTTATTGTGTGCAATGAGATCTGCTAAATCTTTGCCTGGAAGTGTTTACACAGATGTTTTTATACCCCCAGTAAACTCCAAAGAATTTCTCCTCAGGTGGATAAAAATGTTGGAGGTGTGATGGGCAAGAAAGTGGTGGCTGGGAACATGTTTTTTTGGAAGTGTGATGAGCTGGCAGACCTTTGGGATTCCCTGCGGACAGCCCTGTCAGAGATGCTGGGTGGGCAAATTGGACTGACTGGGGAGATGCTTTTTGTCAGTTATGCTACAGAATCGGAATTGCCTAGACATAGTAAAGCCTTGCTGAGTCTAAATTCTTCCTTATATGTTTTGGTGCATTTTATTAAATTACTTTTTCAACATGCCTGACATCTGTGTATGTGTATACCCACACAGATATCTTTATATTATATCTATCTATCTTCAATACAAATAACATTATTTCAAAATTATGTCATATGTTAGTTTATAAGACTAGTATAAATCAAAGCTACTGGAACTTTACATTCAAAGGCTGTTCTTTTAATTTCTCATATGATGAAAAACAAAAAAATTGTTATCCATCAAGCATACTTCATGGTCTCATTACTGGAGTATTTTTGCTAGGCAATATCTCCATAGGGCATTCTTGACACCAGATAAGATAGTTAAAATCAATAATAGCTCCAGTGCATCCTGCTGGAGATGTACCAAACATACCAAAGCCGATTGGGCACACGTTTTTTATGATTATCTGAAATTAAAGGGTTATTGGAACAGCATAGATGATTTTCTCAAAGCATTATTCACTGATTCCTTCTTATTGTCTAGATCTTTAGTTCTTTTCAATGTGAATGACGGTTACTTTTTGAATAAGAATAATTTGTATTTACTTATGGTCAGTACTTGCTATCACCAGAAAATGCATCACCAGACGATGGAAAACTAGCTGCCCACCCACTGTTGAGGATTTCTTGTCTTCAATGAAAGACCTGGCAATCAAAGAAACTAAGACAAAAGAACTTAGAATCTATCCAAAGACATTTATTAATAATCCTTGAACAATCCTTTTAGCACTTATTGAGTCTTTACAAATGGACCATAACTCTTTCTGAACTGATGCTTATACTAAAGTACTTGTGCATTTTAACTGTGATCTGCATTTTTGCTTCAAGCCTATGTATATATTGTAAATAGTTTTTATTTTGTTTGTTCATAATTTGTCTTAGAATGAAAATACTGTTTGTCATTTGTTGTCTTTTACTTTTCATGGAAAACGTATTAAAATATTTTGAAAAAAAAAAAAAGAAAGTCTTTCTATGTGGCACATCTCATTACTAAGGGATTTGCATTCAGGAAGAAATAGGTCATTGCTCCCTCTACTCTTCCCTCATTAGGCCAGTCATAGAGTACAATGTTCTATTTGACATGTACCTCACTAGACATCTGCAACGACTGGAGAGGCCACAAAAGTACCTCAAAAAGAGGATCCTAGGCCTTAAACACTTGTCCTATATGGACAGACTCAAAAAAACTCCAGCTATTCTCTGTCTAATATCTCCTACTTAGAGGCAATCTCTGCTTGACTTACAAAGCCATGTCTGACCCAGATCTGTTAGAAATGCTACATCTAAAGAAATCCTAATCCCTGTGCACCACACATTCCAGAGACCTCAACCTCATTACCACAATCAACAGAACGTGCTGGAGGGACAGCTTCATAAACCAGAGACTTCCCGTCCTATGGAATAGACTTCCCATACATGTCAAACAGAGCACCTCACTGGCCCTCTTCAAAAGAAATCTCGAGTGGAAGGGAAATAGTAAATTCACCCCTGGTATCACTACAGTGGCTCTACATGACAGAGGCACTGGGAAACAAGGTCGGGTGGCACAATGCCAGGGTAATCCTATGGTCTAGGCTTGTAAAGGCTCCAGGGCCATTAGCCTAGTACACACCTATGAACCTATATCTGAATGTGTGAATCATACATGTGTGTGTATGTGTGTGTGTGTGTGTGTGTGTGTGTGTGTGTGTGTGTGTGTGTGTGTGTGTGTGTGTGTGTGTGTGTGTGTGTGTGTGTGTGTGTGTGTGATAGATTTACTTTATCAGTCTGACATTTGCTCAACAGAGTGAACTGAGTGGAAAGTTGGTCAAGTGCACTTATTATTAAGTGTAGTATATGTTGAAAGGAAACATTTGCATTATTATCAAGTGAGGTAAATTGCATTTGTATTATTACTAAGTGCAGTATATGTCAAAAGGAGGAAGATCTATTGTGGTAGCAAACTGTTTGATCGGATGTTAATGCCTAAAGATTTGGATAGCACGAAAGTTTAGAAATTAGTGGATGGGACTGGTTGTGCAAGTCTTTGCCAGTTAAGGTTAAAGTAATGGCTAGCTAATGTTGTGTTGTGTCTTTCGGCTTATCCCGGTTAGGGGTCACCACAGCGGAACTCCGGTCCGCTAATGTTTGGTAGTGGATTTTTACGTGCCGAGTTACCAGCCCTGATGCACAACCTTCAACGAAGGCACGCCCATTCAACGCATGCCTCCACACAGAAGACGCTCTAGCTGAGAATCGAACGGGACAACGTCTTGCTGTGAGGCGACAACGCTACCGCAGCACCACTACCGCAAGTAAGGGCTAGCTAATAAGATACATTTAGTGTTGTGCATGTATGTTACTGCGTGAAAAGTGTGTATGCATGTCTTGTGAAATGGTAGTGTTACAGAAAGAGTTTCTCCCAAGGTAAGTTGGTAGGGTTGAGGAGAGGTGCAGGAGCATGGTTACAGTTAGCACACATTAGTGAGGTGTTGCAGGGCTTTCTAGGAATTCTATAATGAATCGCATCAGATTGAACTGCATTATATACTTACAGTTATTTGAGATCTTCCTCAGAATTTTCCATGTAAAAGCACCCATATGAACTTATTCTGGTTACTTCACCTGGACAGGTTTACTGAAGGGGTTTCAAAAACACTTCTTTTCCTTCATAAATCCTGTTCAACAGCATTCATTTAGGATCCCTTGTTTTTGTCTTCTTCTGCCCAGCCCTCATCTATTTCAGCTTTACTATCAAACCTTTTTCTGTCATTCTCTGCTCCCTTATCTCACTTATGTAGCTATAAACATTTTTTCCTCCTTTCTTGATCAAGTTGGTTATTTTTTCCTCCATACGGGCCCTTCTTTTTCAAATTGAGCTGCAACTTCCTCTCTTTTCATTAGTGTAACACATTTTCCCACTCATCATGGAAGGCATATCATGTTGCAGTGTTTTGTTTTGTTTTTTCATCTTCCATTAGATTTGCATATTAGTGCCACACAGTGACATGATGTTTCCATAATGGGAAGTCTGATGCACCTTTATTGTTCTTCCAAGCTGCCTACAGTCATGTTAAATCTTTCTTGAGGTACCTCCATGTTATGTCAAAATTAGCAATCCTGCAGTGCAGAGCCTTTAGATTTTGTTCCATGTCACGCCACCTTTTTGTCTGTCAGCCATAGTCCTTTACTGTTGTGATCCTAAAGATTTACTCTCTGTCTCTTTAGGCCACACCCTGTGGTACTGAATATGTATGCTCTGTCCCATCATGCTGTACCACTAAGATCCTCCAGATTTACCCTCTGCCCCTTTAAGCCATTACTTATTGGGAGAGGAGAAGCAGATAAATGTATGTTGGCCAACACTTTCCTAAAGTGAGTTTTGTCTTTTCTTACTTCCAAAGCATAAGTGTGTAGATAAGGTAATGTTACATTCTCCAGAAAGTTCCAATGAAGTTTGTTGCTTCACAACCACAGCACTGTTACTTATAGTTGCCCTTTATTTGTTTATTTGTTTGTTTATATATTTGTCCTGCTTTAGTTACAGTGTATTTGGCATGTAGTCACTCTAATATAACAATGACTTTTCATCTGCGTGACAGTGCTACTTGACTCCAAATAGGAAACTACTATATTCCTGTCAACATATGTTCTGGAAAAAGATGACTTAGTCTGGGACAGAGCTGACAGAAAAGGTAACATCCCTTTCACCTAAAACATAGATGAATTGTAAAGTTACTGCCACATTTCATTCAAAAAAGCCTCATTCTCATCTCATTCAGACTAGGAAGCAGGGCGACTTAGTATAAACAAATAAGGAGTGAATTTGTATAAACAGCAGTCCAAAATTCACAGAGGACTTGAATGGTATGAGGTGTGAGATACAAGCTTTTCATCAAAAGGGAAGAAAAGTTTCTATTTAAATTCTGCTTAAACTTTCAAGTTGCACCTTATAGTGACCTGTATAGTGATACTTTTTTGTACTTCTATGCATTTTGCCCATGGGTTGGCCAAAAACAGTTATCTGTATGCACCTTTTTTAGTCTGTTCTGGGTTAGTCTTGCAGCTTCATTTGCAGTTGTGTGATGATAGTGGATCACTGCAAGATGTTAACGTTGTTTACGCATTATACTGCACTTCTGTTTCCAAAAGTAGAATTACGTCAAGTAGTCATTTTTACTGCATTACTGGTAAATTATATCTATATTCTGGTGCCTTAGTCTAGGTAGGATTGCAGTAGTGGCAGCATTGTGAATTATACTACAGGACTTGTACGTCAGTATTTTTATATCTGTAAATAGCTGCTTAAAATTGCATTCTACTGTCTTTGTGTTTACCTTGATAATGTTTTTTTCCCCTGTTCTTTGAGTCTCCCCACTTCTCACTCAGACATTAAGTTAAAAGTTTCTGAAATTCTAACCATAAGATTAATATCCAGTTTGAATTTTTCCTCAAACTTCCTGTCATTGTCTTGTTGAGGTCTTAAAAGGCTGTGTCTCTGGCTTCTGCACCTTATGATAATCTGACTTCCAAAGTTCCTCTTACCCCTCTTTCATTGTTATTGTTGGTTGTGTAATCTAATTAAGTACTTTTCCACCCCTTGTTTAGCGGGTCTATACTAAATCAGTGAACGCTTAAAAAAGCAAATGCTGATTTATCGACCCCATGTAAGCGAAAGCATACAATCCCGAAAACTTAGAACAGCAATTTTTTTCCCAGGGGAAAAAAAAAAATCGCTGTTCCAAAAAAAAAAAAAAAAAAACTTTAAAATATTACATAAAGTGGGGGGGCTTTGCCCCCCACACCCCCCTACTTAAATATACCAACTCTGAGATCACACTACAGTGCTGAAAACGGCAACATAATGAAGGTGGCCAAGTGATTTATTTCCCAGGGAGAGAATTTGCTTATATGCCATTTCAGTATTTTGCCATTTCGGGCTTTCAAGCTCAATCAAGACGCATTTGAAAGAATGCGTCTTCGATCATATAATAGGGAACCTTGTTTAGCATATATCTATAATACTAAGTGCTCACTAAGCAAACATTATTGCACTTGAGTAAACTTCACTTACTACAAATTGTCTCCTGCTCATAAAACAGCATCAATATCATATCTTAGCACAATCCAACCTTGTCTAGTGCCAAATACCACAGATCACCAAAGAAGATCTCTGTATAACCCAGTCCACAACCTGCAATATCCCATGCATATACAGGTCCAGACAACATGGATATTCAATTGTAAAATGTCTCTATAGACAGACTGGTAGATATGGGCATCCTGAGACAATATAGCAATTGTCTCATGCTCACAGACAACCATTTAATCCTTAAAGAAACAAACATAGTATGCAAGAGATGCACATTTACTATTTCACTGGATGGAAAAATCTTGTATACAAACAAGGTTGTCAAGAACACACACAACATCCACCACACATAGTGTCTACCACACACACAGACCATCCCACGCTGAGGCACAAAACAGCAATGTTCCCAAACCTCAAAGACCACCTAAGCCTATAAACAGCAATGCCTATCCACAACAATCAGTAAAGCACTCACCAAAGCAACACAAAACGCCAGACGTATCGCTACATCCAATGGAGCCCCAAGGGAAAAGACAATAAGACAAGCCAACACATTACCCAGGACATTTGTCATAGGACACTCTATTGTATGACACACTGATGCCCCACTTACCAGACTGAACAAGAAGATAAAGGTTAGTTGCTTATCTGGAACCAGACACTGCCAAGTTATGCACACACCCAAGTCACTACACCACAGGTACCTGCATGATTCTGTCATAGTCCATGTGGGTGATAATGACCTGAGACTTACTTCCCTGGGCTACAGGATGAGAGACATTATTGATATCTCTGAATAAGGCAGGTATGTGCCTTGGATTGAGCAGCATTCTACCTTCACCAAAGATGGTGCCACAGTACAAACAAAAGATGAATGACTTCAATAACTGGCTTAGTTTCTGGTTTCTTTCAAGGGGGATTCAATATTCATCAGCATGGGAGAACATGGTTATCAATCTACATTGCTTTGCAAAGGATGGTGTGTACCTGTCTCCACAGGCTTCCAAATAGTGCATAAAACTCTGTCCACCCCCTTATTGACTTTGTAGGCAATGCCAAATTGATAAACCTACCAACATAGCAAATAAAACCCAAAGACACATAAAGGTGTTATCATGCAATGCTGGAGCCTAAACAAGAAACTCCACACTCTACAAGATCTTCTCACTCTGGATAAAATAGAAATCTGTATCATTACAAAGGCATGGTTTAAATCCACAGAATGTACTCTGACAGTGCAAGGCTTTAGTCCCTTCCACACATTTAGACAATCAGCTGCACAGACAGGGACAAAAGGTGGAGGAATCTCAATCTATATTAACAACAAGCATCATTCTACATTAGTTAACCAGGACAATGCCCTGGAATTTATCCATGTCCAAACCTCCAAAGACAAAGACCCATACCATGTCCTAGCAAGCTATAGGTCACCCTCTATGTCCATAGAATCCCATACCTCATACTTAGACCCCCTGGAGACAATCCCCATTAAACCAAATACCCTATTCATGGGAGAATTTAACTACCACTACTGATGTGTTTGAGCTGCTGAGTTAAGGCCTTGCTTCATAAGTCCATAGGTATTTACTAGGCTAATGACCACAAAGGCCTTTTTAAGCCTAGCCATGCATCCCAAATCTCTGACAAGTTCTGATACCCTTGATAAGTGTAAGCATGGGCCTGGGAGATAAACCATTTACAGGTTACCTGTGTCCATTAGAGACATAGGTGCCAAACCAGAGATTAATTTCCGGTTTTACATCCAATTGTCCAAGATACACTTGAAATGGGTTAGGGAGGAACTCTGCTTCACATGGTTGGGGAGCCTGTTCCATAGATGGGGTAGTCTCTGGGATACATACCTATCTCTCCAGCAGGACATATTTATATCACAGGTCAGATTTAAGTCTTTAGAATGGGTAATTCTGGTGCTGTTTGTTTTGTGGGTATGCATGATGTCCACAAGAGTGGGGTCAGACAATGCCCTGTATGCTGGGCATAGATCTCCCATCAGAAGCCTGTAGGAGACAGAATGCAGGGATAGGGCCCTGAGGCAGTCTGCAGTGGATATACTACTTATGCCCTGTATTCTTTTAGGGAGGAACCTCTATGGACGTTCCAATTGTTGGATATGCCTGGTTAGGTACATACCATAGGGGGCATTATACTCAATGATAGTTCTGATGAATAACGAATATAGCGGAACAATGACTTCCTTGGACTTTGATGCCATACCTTTGTTTCTAAGTTGTGCAATATAGAATGATTTCCTCACCACTGTAGACACATGATGGTCAAAGGCTAGATTACTATCTATGTGTGTCCCTAAGTCCCTGACTACTGGGTCATCTCTAAGGGGTGTGTTTTCAATATGATAGTTACCAGGGATGGATGACTTGCCAAAGGATACTATTATGCATTTCTTCGCATTTAGTTTTAGTCCATGGCTCTGACACCAGTTGTTTGTCTGTGTTAGCCCCTCCTGGAGAACATTTGTGTCAGTGTGAGATTCAATGACAGCTCCTAATTTGCAATTATCTGCAAATTTAGTCAGCCAGAGATCATTGACATTGGCCTTGACTTCTGCAAAGTAAATGCCAAAAAGGAGCTGTCCAAGGACTGATCCCTGAGGGACTGCACTTGTGACTGCCCTCTTCATAGAGGTGGACTCCCCAATTCTAACTTCCTGGGTCCTGTCTCTGAGCTAGTTGGCTATCCACTGGGTGACTTACAGGTTTGTACCTAACCTCTTGACTTTGCCAACAATGCCTGAGTGGGGTATTGCGTCAAATGCTTTGGCCAGGTCAAGGTAGGCAGTGTGAACAATTTTGCCCTCATCCATTGCTTTGGCGATCTTCTCAAAGAAGTTCAGCAGGTTGAGTAGACATGATCTGCCCTTGATGAAACCAAACTAAGTTGGGTCCAGTATCTGGAGGTTTATTATATCTCTATTTATCATCTCCATGATATTTTTATTCATGGCTTTACATATAAGACTAGTAAGACTTATGGGTGTGTAGTTCCCAGGGTCTGTAGATGGCTCACCTTTGTGCAGAGGGATAACTGTTGCCTTTCTCCATTCATGAGGCATGAAGCTTGTTTGGAGGCTACAGTTAAATATAATTCCAGAGGCCATGATAGGTCATGTTTCATGCTATTTAGAAGGCATCTGAGATATTGTCTAGCCCATTGACACAGTGTTCTTGAATCAACCACCCTAAAACAACTGCCACAACAGTCACTGGCCAAAAGCAAACAGGCTTTGCCTAATGCTCGGTCCACTGTATTCTGTTACTGCCTGTGACCTACTACTGTATGGACTTGCTTCCACCACCCTGAAACAACTGTCGCAACAGTCATTGGCCAAAAGCAAACAGGCTTTGCTAATGCACTGTCCTTTGTAATCTGTTACTGACTGCAACCTACTACTGTAAGGACTTGCTTCCACAATCCTGAAACAACTGCCGCAACAGTAGTTGGCCAAAAGCAAACAGGCTTCAGCTAACACTCGGTCCCCTGTATTCTGTTACTGCCTGTGAAATACTACTGAAAGGACTTGCTTACACCACCCTGAAACAACTGCCACAACAATCGCTGGCCAAAAGCAAACAGGCGCCACCTAATGCTTGGTGCTGTGTATTCTGTTAGCGAATGCAGCCTATTACTGTATGTTTTGCTTTTGCTTTGTTAAGCATATTACTTTGGATAGCTCTAGGTGGCTTTGCAGCGCATCGCTGTGATGTGCTCATTATCCCTTACTGCACTTCACTTCTTCTTTCTGTACATTATCTTCACCACATTATCCTGACCTGCTACATCTTTTTCTAGTTGATTATTTTATTTGTCCTTAGCCCACCTTATTTCCAGTTCTAGTTTTGGTCTCTTGCTTATTACATTTAAAATGCCCTGTTTTTTTATTGGTGGTGTTTTTACTGCATTCTCCCTAATGGGTACTTGTGAATTATTCCATTCATTTCTTTAGTAGTTACAGCAGTACTTTTAAGTCAGCCATTTAGCCTTTCCTTACTGATAGTTTTTCTGGTCACATGTGCATCTGTGAATGGCTTCTGACTCTTGAACTCTTAGCTGCCTCAGAAACCTGGCTGAAACCTAAAATTAAAGCTGCTGAAATACTCTCTCAAAGATATAATTTAATCAGACTAGACAGATTACATAAAAAGGAGATGGGACTGCCTTATTTTTCAAAAGTCACTTCAATGTTACAAATTACTCTAGCCACATCCTCAAATATGATAATGCTGAACTACTTATAATTGTCCTAAAAATAAACAATTCAAAGAACCTATGTATAGTTGTCATTTACACCCCCCCCCATCTCAAAACATCCCAATACTTGAAAACATCCTGTAGTGGATTACTAAAAATATCTTATGAAACAATCATTCTTGGTGTCGTCAACATAAAGTGGTGAGCTTTTACATCTACTTCTCCTACTACCTCCTTAAACCTTTTCAATTTCTCTCAACCTGTAACATCCCCTGCAAGGTTTGATAAAAATAGCATACAGGGATCAACCTTAGACTGGATTCTGGTATCCAATCCAAGCAAGTATACACAAACAGGTATCCTTCCAAACACTCTTAGTGATCACCTGGAATACTGAAATTTACTCCTAGTACGCATTTATACAAGACAATCCATAACCTAAAACATTCAATATACAGACCATTCTAAACATATTAAAATCTACTAACTGAACTACACTAAAAACTCTTCTTCTTGATGAAGCTGTAAATCACTTTAATATCAAATTCCTAATCATTCTAAGTAGCTTAGCTCCTACTTGGACAAAAGGAATCAAATCACACCTCATGGCTATCATGTGCCGCCAAACAATTAATGCCCCTAAGAAACAAAGCATGGAACGAATAGCAAAAATCTAAAAACCCTGACAAATTACTATATTACAAACAAATAAAACACAAAATTCAAAAGGCTCCAGAACCAAGACAAATCCAAGGCAGAAGGTCATGAGCAGCAACTATTTTATTTAGTAAACCAATTAAAAACCAAAACAAATACATTACATATATTAAGCACTTTCATCCATTATCGGAACTTCATCAGAATATAAAAACAGTTGTGTTACAAACGTTTTATACATCCATCCATGAGTAATGACAACACTTCCTTTAATGTTTCAAGAGGGAGTGTCTCCAACCATTCCTAGGCAAAGTAATATCACAATGCCATCTAATGTTCGGAAGTTTTACATGCACTTCATCTTGACAGTGGGTAATCTTCCAAGCCAGCTAGAATACTGTAAACATTTTGTATCAAACAGATTATGTTTTTATGTGCATATCAAAAGTGGTTTCTGTGCAAAAAATCTTAAATAAAAAATAAAAAATCACATTAAAATGAGAAATGGGTAATCCTACAAACATGTAAAACATAACTATGTTAAAATCATATACATAAAAATGCCTCCAAAAAAACTAGTACCTAAAAATAACTCAACATTCAGTACATGCAATGAAATCAGAAAAAATATTAAAACCAATGGTAGTGGGAAAATAGAGGCATTCAGTTAAAGAGTATGTAAAATGTGTGTCATGCATCATTTCCCTGAAGGAGCTTGAATGGGAGGAAAAAACTGTGTGTTAAATATAAAGTTATTAGTGTGTTATGCATTTAAATATAAAAAGGGTAGTTAAACATTTAGAATATAAAAAGGGTACTTAAAGTGCAAACCGGTAGCGAAGGGGCCAGATATATTGTTATACCATAAACCCCTACCTCTGTTTCATTACCTAGCCAATGCTTTACATTTCAAAAAGGGTGCAATGCAACAAAATTCATTAAGTCCAGGCCAACCATGGGCATTCAAAGTCAATTGCCAATATAATTCCCTTAGTTACAATAACTGTACTCATGGACCTCCCCTCATTCCCTCCATGGTCCATTTTTGAGCAGAGGCCTGGGGAGAAAAGCTCCAACATTAAAAATATACAGATGCTTACACTAATAGTACAGTTTTAGTTATACAGCAAGATAAATACTTTCATTAGGAAACAGAGATTTAAATGAAGCATATCACATTATATTATTTCAGTACAACTATGTTTACTATTCTTGGATTACAGTGCAGAGTGTAACAACAATCTTAGACAAAAAAGAAAACAAATAGAGTGCATAGTATAGCAGTAATCTTAGACAAGATTTGATGGAAGACAGTCAGGTAGAGGTACAGACCTATTGGATACTTTGAAGTAGTGAATACTCAGTCATGGGAGACTAGTTGGCTAAAGGATATCTTTTGTAGTTTAGGCTAGAACGGGGCAGTGAACAGCATGACCAGATTCAGTAGACAGGATCTACCTTTGAGAAAACCAAATTGCTGTGGGTCTAGCCTGATGAGATTGTTAACGTCATAGTTTATCAGGTCAGTTATAATATGTTCTATGGCTTTGTAAATAAGACTCATTAGGCTGATGGGCCTATAATTCCCAGAGTAGAGTGACATCACCACTTCTCTCTGCCAACCTTCAAGGATAAAGACGGTGGTTAAACTCAAGTTAAATAGTTTAAGGAGTCTCTCTGCTAGGCTTGTTTAATGCTGTTTATTGAACACTGGAGGAATTTTCAGTTTTGGAAAGTACCTTTAATAGATGTTCTTTAGTGATTACTGGGGATCTGAGAGCTTCAGGGTAAGATATCTCTGTGTGAAGTTTTGCACTGAATTTATTTGCTAGTATGTTGGTTATATTTAGTGAATCATAGCAGGTGGTGCCATTGTGAGTAAGTTCAGAGCAATACTGGCTGGTATTTCTTAGTTTATTGATATAACTAAAGCAAAACTTCTAACTATCCTTAACTTCAGATGATACTCTAAGTTCATGGACTATCTTAATAATCATAATAGCATTTTTAAGTTTTTAGTCAATTTATTTATTTAGTTAGCTATTATCTATCGGCATTTGTTTACCATGATAGGTTTGACTGAGCAGTGCCCTTTTCAGTGGAGACATGGGGAGAAAAGCTCTATTAGAAAGACATCATGGAGTTTTTCCTCATTTATTTTAGAGTTTATTAATGCTGGCAGACCATCAGAGTGGTTTGCTTAATTTAGACCTGATTACGACAGCCAGTTAAATACATTTATCTAAATGGGCATAGAACTCCCTTGCGAAAGTACCTACTGTGGTAGCAACAGAGGTAATGCTGATGTTAGTGAAGTTTTAAACCTCGTCATAGAATTTGATGACATTTGTACATTTGAAATCCTTGAATTATGACTTATTAGTATATATAGAGATTTTAAAAGTGAAGGTCAATAACAATGATTTAACGTAACTGGAGAAGTTGTACATATAGAAACTATTATCACAAGGACTAGGTCAACAATATTATGTCCTCTAGTAGATTTGTTAACAATCTGGTCCAAGGAGTATTTGTTCATGAAATCTAAGAACTTTTTAGCATAGCCTACCTTTGAGGTACTGGTGCTCTAGTTTATTAAAGGGTAGTTAAAGTCTCCTAGAATAATGTAATTCTCATTTATAAGAACCTCATTCAGTGCATTTAGGAACCTTACATGACTGCCAAGAGACCTAGATGGGGTTCTGTAATGGGATATTAATTGATGATTGGTCCTGTATAATGTGATTTGGAGCTAAACGAGTTCTATTTGTGAGACTCTGGGAATCTGTTTAGTGGTGATATAGTACCTAACAAATATGGAGATATCATCACAGCTGACATTGAGTCTGAGGGCATCATAGCAGAAAAACTTAAATATGGCGGGAGTACTTTCTGAATATTCAAACCTAATTTCAGTAATTGCACCGACATGGATGCACTCCAAGTTGTTGTTGTCGAGACTGCTACCATTTAATAAAGCCACTTTAATGAGATCCCGTTTTAAATTTGATATGCTAGTTATGTTAGGATGCCCTTTAGCTGGACTCTGCCTAACAAAAGCACAATGTGGTCAACAAAGACTTTAGTCAGTGTACAGAAGCCTTGGAACAAGAGGTGCAGTCCTTTCTTGGCAAAGCAAGTATGACTGTCCAGCATCTCATCCTCTGCTCACACATACTGGAGCCTCCTGTAATGGCATCAACTATTTAGACAATTCTTGAAGCAGGTTATCATTTCTTTGTACCAAGGTGTCATTCTAAGTGAAGGAAGGATTCCACTCAGGACCAGAGTCTTAACTGCATTTATGAATTGCATGGAGAGTTATGACATGTCTATCCATATATCTCTCAGGGTCTTGAGCACTAAATCCTTCATGGTACCACCATGTTTTAGTCATATATGCCAGAGGAAAGAACCTTAAGGGCACATGAGATTTCAAAGATCCTGGAGACAACTGAAAGACAACTCACCATTACTCTTTCTTTGTCAAGCCATTGAAAAGGAGAATCGATGTATTTGACTAGACTCACCTATCAATAAAAGTTTTTTGTTTTTTTTTTATTTGTAGAGTGGCCTGGTGTGCTGGGTATGAGATAATTTAAATCTTGCTCCTTCATTGTTGCAAGTATGCCATGAGGTGATGTGGCTTTTGCTTTGGCAAAGATATTTTACAGCCTCAACATAAGACATTTTAGAGTGTGTTGGTATTAAGTTTTCTGGAAGTGTGTATATATAGCTGCCAGTCTGTTTTATTTGTTTGTATGTGTGTGTGCGGGGGGGGGGGGGGGTGTGCCTGTGTGTGTCTGTGTGTGAGAGAGACAGAGACAGAGTAAGGCCTCTCTTGTACTAATTACACTTTCTGTGAGCATCGTGCAGTTGCTACACTGCCTAGGGATACCAAGTGCTGCTAGGCTGGTGACAGAGAGAAGACAAGCAGACTAGCTATCCATTTTAGTTCAGAGATTGAACACTTTAACTGAAAATTACACAATAAGTGAAGCAAAAGACACAATCTAAGTTATGTTGCTTGAGATGTAATGCCTGACTAAATATTAAACTTGACTATGTATTAACAGATATTGACTTGTTTTACAGTCTGGTGTACTTCAGTTTTAACAGGAAAAATATTGAAACTGAATCTGCCTACATCAATGGAGTGCAGGTTTCTGTAATGTTGCACTGAGTGCCACTCTACACAGTATAAACAAGGAACAAAAAGGAAAGAACCAATAAAAAACAACTAAGGCTCCAGTTAATAGTGACGTCTTCCCAGAAACAGGAGCAATTATCCTCTGCCTTAACATAGCCATCAATAGCTCCATTAGATAGCTCATACACTTGGCAAAAAGTAGCCGCAACTAACTTCTTGCAAAAAATAATTTAATAGAGAACCATAAGCAATAAATACTACCATAACACTAGGGAAACTATTAATAGTACTATAATAGTCAGGTGATGGTAAAAAAGTAGATTTAGCTTCACAGCAAAACCATTGAAAAATGCAGTAAAAGTCAATAAAATAAGTTTTCTGCAGAAAAGTATAGGTGATATTAAGCAAAGACGAATAAAAGTACTTTAACAATTGGTACTGTAGTTTGCATCACTCTAACGAGATCTAGTATATGTTAGTCTAGGATGAGATGGTAGATACGATTTCCTGTTTAACCAGGAATAACTAACATATCTCATACCAGGGTTTCCATGTGGTTACTAAGCTTTTTCTTCCCCATAGTGCCTTTTTAGGCATAATCGCCCTATTGGACATTACTGCCTAGCAAGCTGCCGCTGATCTGTGATAGCTTCCACTGTGTGACTGTTTTGGAATTCCTCATTTACGGCTTGCACACTTGTATTGTTCCCATTCTTTTTCTTTTTATTACAGTTTCTTTTACATTAAATTTGTTTTACTTGGAGTTTTAAAGGATATTGATTAGCAGAAGTTAAAAAAGATTTGTTTTCCATTTTCTGACTCAAAAAGAATTAGGTCTAGGTGATTTGTGGAAGGGGATGAGAAGAAGTACTTGTTATTGAAGGTAACCAGAACAGGAAAGACTTTTAATCTTTGGGGTCCACCACTCACCAGTGACTATTTCTTCCCACCTGGACACCCTTACCTTGCTGTGCTGTTACATTCAGCTGTTGTTGAGTGTCCTGACCCTACAGTGCATTTGACTTTGGAAGCTACTCCATGTCTCATCATATCTGCTCATTCTTGAGAGCAGTAGAAGTTCAAGCTGTGAAGGCCCTCCCTTAGATGGGCAAGGCTTTAGTTTCCCTCTCAGTCATATCTTCCCACTGTTTAGTGTACATTGTAATACCTAAAGGATTAACTTCTTTATCTCATCTTACTTTTAAAACCTGCACCATCTGAGGCAAGACTACAAATTAAGGGCAGCCTATAAATCCCTTCTCAGAAATTTACCTTGGATCAGTGCTAATGTTTTGCTCCTCATAAGAGCACAGCGACATTGTTTCCTGACTGTCTCTGATTGGGCAGACTGCACGGGACTTCCTTGATTGATCTAGTTATCATTTTTGTAACTAATACTGTTATCCATCTTAGCCCTCTTGTGCTGAGCTGCTGTGCATTCTATCTGTAGCACCTACCAGGAGAAGGCTCGAACAAGCATACCAACTACTGCAACATCTGCCATCACACTGCTGATCATCAAAGAGCCTGTCACTTGCTTGTTGTGAACCAACTTGGGATTAGTCCTACTGATTAGCTTCTGGTAAGGCACGGAGCAAAGAGAAATTGTGTCCTAGCGAAGTGTGGGTACAGTGAGACCAACAATAGTAACACCCATGTAGAAGCCGATAGGCGAATGATCTCTATTAATTATTCTTAGCAAATCTAATTTTGTTTTTTTTCACTAAGCACTGCTAGAGTAGCCACCATCTAACCTAACTTCAGAGTATCGCCTTAAACATTTCATCCATAAACCTTCAGCTCCATCTGTATTAGTCTCCACCCAATCCCTGAGTGCTGTAACCAGACCTCGTTCTTTTCTCTGTTCTAAGGCAGTGAAGTAACTGCCTTACACTTAAGGACTGATCATGGCTTCTACTAACTGATAGTACAAATCATGGAGGTAAACCTTTTACATCAGCCCACTCTCAGTAAGCATCATACCTCCACAATACCACATCAATTATAACATACCACTAAGCCCATAACGTATACTAAGGCTGTAAAGAAAAAGACTGCCAAAGCCTCTTAGAATATATTCTAAGATATCTCACCCTTCAGTGCACAAGGCAACACCCAATCTTTTGCCACTCACAAATAGTATAGATCTACCTTTAACACCCAAAATTCAATAAGAGGGTAGGTCTAACTCCTAAAATCCATTAAGTTTGCTTCCACATGGGGAAATGTTTTAGCCGTTGTTGACTCTATAGTTACACATACAGACTCCACACTCACCAGGCTTGACAAGAACAGGGTGACTGTAAACAGCTTGTTTGGTGCCATGATCATTATGTCACAAGGGCCCCAAGGTTCATTAAACCAGGCAAATATGAGCATGGAGTAGTGGTGGTCCATGTGTGAGTGAATGACCTGTGGATCTCCACCTAGATGAACATGTTGAGAGACACGCTGAAGCCTGCTATGCCTGTGATAGAGGTAGTAAAGACATTGCTTAGCAGTCATGTCTTGCTTTTACTGAGAATGATGTGTACTTAAAGCCAATTATTTTGAGTTTGTAACATTTGGCTAAGTATGTATTGCCAAGATCTAGTAATGGAATAAGATAGTAGATAAGACTTTCTGTTTCACGAAAGATGGTATCTACCTCTCATAAAAGGGCTTCTGCATACTGGCTAAAGCCTTTGGTCCTCCCATAGTGTCTCTTTTTCAGAGACTCTCCCTACTGGACATTCTTGCATAGCAAACTCAAGTACAGATTTGGACAACATCTTCTTCTTTTGGCTTTTCCCGGTTAGGGGTTGCCACAGCAGATCACCTGTCCACTCATGATTGGCAGTGGAGTTTTACGGTGTTGAGTTACCAGCCTGGCACCCAACCTTCCACAGAAGGCACACACATGCACTCACTCATGCCTAGGGCCAATTTTGGACAACATCTTGGTGGCAATATTCAGTGCTCAGAATATTAACAGAAAGATTTCAGAACTTTATGTATTCCACCAACTATAACACATTCATATCTATGTAGTTGCTGAAATATGTTTTCAATGCAATGATAGCACTCCCTCTGTACAGGGATTTTTCAACTGTCATGACTTAAAGCCCTTTGGTAACTGTGGAAGTATACCTGTATTTGTCAGAAATACTATTACCTCACATCATATTACCCACAACCCTAATTTGGAACTCCCAGAGATACAAATCATGCTTAAGAGGCAAAACTATTATTTCATGATGAAGATCCCTATCAGTGTCTCCTAAAGATCATGGAAATTACCTTAATACCATTAAGGAGTTTAATATCAAACCAAAAACTGTCTTGCTAGGAAACTTCAATTACCCAAGCACTGATTAGCACAAGTACAGTGTTTAAAACTGTATATCCTCAGCATTTACTAGACTTTGTTAATATCAACACTTTGGAGCAAAGTGCAAAACTACCCACTAGAGGCTCTAATATCTTTGATTTGCTCCTTAGCATCCTAGCTCCTGTCTGTAGTCCACCCTGTATCTCCTCATCCGTGGTTAAATCTGACCACAAATCAACAATCTTCTGAGTCAGGCCTAGTGGTCCTATCTGATCAACAAATTAGACCATCTCTTAGGACTTTTCTAGGACAAATCTACTTCAGCTTGTAGAAGACCTAAATGAAGTTCCCATTAATTCCCCACAAACAGACCCAGCGTAAAGGGCTGCTGCATTTGACTCCATTTTTTAATCAGCACCTAAACAGCTGCATAGAAAAGTCCATGTCTGTCTATTCAAATGAAATACATTTGAGAATACATTTTCTGTGGAGGCCCTTCTGTATTAATAAACTGCATAACAAAAGAAGGAAACAGCAGAAAAGCAATAATAAATCAACATTCTCCTACCACAAGACCAAACTGAAAGATGCCAACAAAGAATATAACAGCACTTCTAGAAAATCTAAAGGTGATACAATCTTAAGGTTGCTACAGAGAGAAAAGGAAGCTACAGATCATTCTTCAGATATGTCAGGAAATTAAGCAATAATAATCAACAAAGCCCTGAGCTCACCCATAATAATATAACACATTCTAATCCTAAGGGTATAGCCAATATATTAGCAGGCACGTTTAGTGCTTACGTTACACCAGCTACCAACAGTGATGCACCCACTATTCCTGAAAGTTTAAGTTCCCCTAAAATTACTTTAGAAAAAGTCTTAGAATCCCTGACAAAGGTTAAAAATAATATTTGTTTGGAACCAGATAACATAACAGGCTACATTCTCAGCAGTGCCAAGTGTGCCCTATCAGAGTCTCTATTTAGATTGAGAGGGAACCTCTTGTTAGTGTGAACGCTCCTCATACTTCTGTCATTGGGTCCTTGAACATAGCTTACACCAATTCTACAAAAGCTTTAGGGTCTTTGTACCATCACAGTACTGCCCAAATCAGATTTCTTGTAACTGTCATATGCATTCTCCAAGTCTAGGAATAGCCACTATTTCTCATCTCCTGCTTCTTCTTCTTTATCTATCTATCTCAAAGCAAACATCAGACTAGTTATTCTGTATCCTGATCTGAATCCAAACTACTCACCTCCAGTTTTAGTCTCTACTACTCTGCATATTCATTTACTAGTACTTTCATGCAATCTGACTAGAGTTTGATAGCTCTACACTGCCCACAGGTGTTCTTCTACATCTCGGGCAAACCTTTCTCTCCATACTGCTATGATATTCTCAAGAACCGTTTCTCATATAACTTACCCAATATCTTGAGAATATCTGCCATAACTTCATCAGAGCCGGCTGCTTTCTCTGACTTTTTCTTTAGTGCAGTTCTTACTTTTTCTAGGGTTGTCCCCTCCTCTTCTTTAATCATAGGCTGTGTCTGGGGCAGTACAGCTTCTGTGGGGTTTTCCTCATTCAGAAGCTGCTGGAAGTACTTCTTCTATCTGCCTTTGATGTTCTGTGGACAGGTGAGCAGGTTGTTGAGGGTATCTCCAATGAGTCATGTCTGATGACTGTCGTCTTCATTGTTCTGTCTATAAATATGGATCACATAAGTTGGCACTTTTCCATATTAGCTAAAAGTAAATTAGTAAAGGTGTAAACAGAGTAATTGTATTTCATTCAGAAGACATTACGCTTGTTTTAAAATAGGTTATAATTTTCTGTGTTCAAAGATGTGTTGATAAATAAGCATCTCTAACAGTTTTCTTATTGGTCAAATACTTGTCAGTAGTCTTGCTACTATCTGCTAAATTAGGGGATGGAATGTTTGGAAACTGTGTAATTAGGGTACGTTTAAAGCTATAAAAGACAGTACCTGTCCTCAAAGAAATACTGACTGCATACATTAAAGGTTTGGCTCAGACAGACCTGCCTTCTTTTGGGATGATAGATGCATTATGTGGTATCTAGAGGGGTAAGAGAAGTGATATCTTCTCAGTTCATTTTGACCCATTTATACTGAAGTTTCTTAAAATGGAAGTTAGTATATCAAGAATGTGAGTGACACATGGACATATGGATTTCTATTAAGTACAGCCTGATGAATAAGTAGATGTCTCCCTGGTAAAGGGATGGAAGCAGTGTTTGTTAGGACATAAAGCTGTTACTGTCATGCCCTGAGAAAAGTGGGCTTGCTACCTTTTTCATATTTTTCCAAAATAATTTGTGGTAAGCTAGTCATGAGACACTCTTCTTTAGCTTTATTTGTGGCTATTATAAAGTCAGCTTGTAATTATTGGTGTCTAATAGCATTCTGGGTGTTTGAAGAATTGTTATATTTTACTATTTTACGACCATATATTGTATTTAGAGTTTAACATTTTTTTTTTGTTTGTTTTTTTTTTTTTTTTTTTTTTTAGCAGTGTTGTGAGCCATGGATTTTTTTAGCAGTGTTGTGAGCCATGGATTTTATTAGCTCTAATCCAGTATATGTTGACAACACTTGTCCTGATTTATGGGTTAACAGATTCTAAAAGATGGACAAATTAGTTGTTAGGTTTGTATCACTGTAGACAATACAGTTGCCTATTTTGTGAAGTTCAAAAAGCAGTAGTAAATGAAATGTCTCAGACATATTTTTGTGTCTATCCAGACTGGGGGAATCTTTTTACTGTTTACTTATTTAGTTAAAATGTATCTGCCAGGGTAGAGCAATGGTCAAAAGTGACCAGTTTCTGTTTCAGCATGAGAATTAAAGAAAGTGAGGAATTACATTTAGTAAAAGACAAGCAAGAGTGTAATGAAATTGTATATTTGTGAAACAGCATTATTAAAAAACAAAAATGTGAAGAGTTTATGCAACTGTAGTATACACTATTTACAATAAATCAAGACAAGTCTCATTTAAAATATGAAGTGACCGTGACAATTACAGCTGTTTGCTGTCTAAGTGGGAATGACAGGATAGTTTAGCAGAGTGAAGAATGTTAGTTTATCAACAGCTCGAAGGAGAAGTTATAGTAAGCAGAAGATTGTGTGAATAGCAAGATGGAATAAACATAAAATGTGAGGCACAGTAAGAAATGTACTAGTAGGAGAGAGAAAGTGATGTAGCTCAACTTATGTGATGTGGTTGTTTAAGAGATATTTGACTGATGAGAGGATGCAGGTTTTTACTTGAGTTCTAAATTTAGGGTAATATGATGTGTTTTTTATTTTTGGGGGGATAATTTCCCATAGTTTTGGACAGGGTATAGACAATCAATGATCTGTGCAATGCAGTTCAACCTTTTGAGCTTGCAGTGCAGTGACAGAGTCGTCATGGTTTCTGAGGCTTTAAGAGGAAGATTGTTTGATTAGTTTACCTGCTAGGGAATAGACGGTCTAGCTGACTAGTTGTTTCAATAGTTTGGATCCTAGGAGAAGGTCAATCCATTGTTGAACAGAGATCCATTTTGCATTTTACAGTGTTTTACACTGGTGTTCATATTTACGGGACTGGGTAATACATCTGCAGATTTTATTGGTTCTTCAGGCTGTGGGGCAGGCTGCATTCATGTTGGATAATAGAATGTCTTTGCCTAAAGCTGTTCTGGATGTTTTTATAAGAAAGGGGGGATATTATTGGCTCAAAATAGGAGAAAGTTAACCTTTTTCCTTGTGTAGTCAAGATGGGGGGAGATATTTAATGAGGGGCCAAGCCAAATGCTAAGGTATTTAAGAGGGAATGTTTTTTAATGATGAAGTTGCTATGTTCAGAGATACACAAAAAGGTTCTGTTCAGAGCTAAATCTCATAGTTTTGCTTTTGTTTGAGATGAGAAATATGCTGTAGTTGGAGATCCAGTGGATTAGGGGTAGGAACTTAGAGATCCAGTGGATTAGGGGTAGGAACTCTGCTTGCAGATCTTTTCTGAAGGCTGGGTACTAAGGTGTTTGTGTGAAATGGTACCATGTCATCTGCACAGAGTAGAAGTGGGAGATGAGGTAGGTCAAGGGAAAGTTTATTTATAAAGATGGAGAACTATAGAGGATCAAGTACGGAACCTTGCAGTACTCCTTTTTGAAAACTGACTGTTTAGGAACTTGAGGTAAGACTTTTGAAAGATTAGTGATGATTAGCTTTTTTGTTGCTGTTCTTGGCTGTTAAAACACAAGATGTAAATATGAGGCAGCGGTCACTAAGACTTCTTGTTTGTATTTTAGTTTCTTGGAACTTTTCTGGGGTATTAGTAATAATTAAATCAAGAAGCTTGAGCATTGGTATGGTTTGGTTTGATTTGGTTTGGTTTGGTTGGTTCAAGCACTACTTGACAGAAATCACAGTATGATAACTTTGCTGACAACTAGCTTCTTTGTCTTCCTAGCCAATCAATATTAAGATCACCTAGAGTTGATACCTTTTTTTTTTTTTTTGTAAACATTTATTGATTTGTTGATGGAATTACTGTACTTGCTGAAACTGTCTTGCTGTTATCTGATTGACTTGAAATCACCTTGTCTAACTAGTTTGCTAAAATTGTTTTGTGGTAGCATTATATTCTCAATCAATCTTTTTTTATCCTTTTACATTAAGAGGCATGGGATATTCCATCTAGTGGTAGTAAGTGCTGGCTGATATATGAGTTGGGAAACACATAAAAAAGCAGTAAGTACAGTCATTTTATTGGCCAGGGGGCTTAGAAGCCAGTTTCCTGTATTTCAAATGTTTGTCTAAAGTTGGTGCACTTACATGTGGTGCTCATCACACAGCAGCATGTTAGTGGTCATGCGGTGCTCATCACACAGCAGCATATTAGTAGTTATGCTGTGCTCATCACACAGCAGCATGTTAGTAGTCATGCGGTGCTCATCACACAGCAGCATGTTAGTAGTCATGGGGTGCTTATCACATAGCAGCATGTTAGTAGTCATGCTGTGCTCATCACACAGCAACATGTTAGTAGTCATGCGTCGCTCATTGCACAGCAGCATGTTAGTAGTCATGTGGTGATCATCGCACAGCAACATGTTAGTAGTCATTCGGTGCTCATCACACAGCAGCATGTTAGCAGTCATGCTGTGCTCATCACACAGCAGCATGTTAGTAGTCATGCGGTGCTTATCGCACAAAAGCATGTTAGTCATGCGGTGCTCATCACACAGCAGCATGTTAGCAGTCAAGTGGTGCTCATCACACAGCAGCATGTTAGTAGTCATGCGGTGCTCATCGCACAGCAGCATGTTAGTAGTCATGCAGTGTTCATCACACAGCAGCATGTTAGTAGTCATGTGGTGCTCATCACACAGCAGCATGTTAGTAGCCATGCGGTGCTCATCGCACAGCAGCATGTTAGTAGTCATGTGGTGCTCATCGCACAACAGCATGTTAGTCATGCGGTGCTCATCACACAGCAGCATGTTAGTTGCCATGCGGTGCTCATCGCACAGCAGCATGTTAGTCATGCGGTGCTCATCACACAGCAGCATGTTAGTAGTCATGTGGTGCTCATCGCACAGAAGCATGTTAGTAGTCATGCAGTGCTCATCCTACAGCAGCATGTTAGTCATGCTGTGCTCATCACACAGCAGCATGTTAGTAGTCATGCGGTGCTCATCGCACACCAGCATGTTAGTAGTCATGCAGTGCTCATCTCACAGCAGCATGTCAGTAGTCATGCGGTGCTTATTACACAGCAGCATGTTAGTAGTCATGCAGTGCTCATCACACAGCAGCATGTTAGTAGTCATGCGGTGCTCATTGCACAGCAGCAGCATGTTAGTAGTCATGCGGTGCTCATCGCACAGCAGCATGTTAGTAGTCATGCAGTGCTCATCACACAGCAGCATGTTAGTCATGCTGTGCTCATCACATAGCAGCATGTTAGTAGTCATGTGGTGCTCATCACACAGCAGCATGTTAGTAGTCATGTGGTGCTCATCGCACAGCAGCATGTTAGTAGTCATGTGGTGCTCATCACACAGCAGCATGTTAGTCATGCGGTGCTCATCACACAGCAGCATGTTAGTAGCCATGCGGTGCTCATCGCACAGCAGCATGTTAGTTATGCGGTGCTCATCACACAGCAGCATGTTAGTAGTCATGTGGTGCTCATCACACAGCAGCATGTTAGTAGTCATGCAGTGCTCATCGCACAGCAGCATGTTAGTAGTCATGTGGTGCTCATCGCACAGCAGCATGTTAGTCATGCGATGCTCATCACACAGCAGCATGTTAGTAGCCACGCAGTGCTCATCGCACAGCAGCATGTTAGTCATGCGGTGCTCATCACACAGCAGCATGTTAGTAGTCATGTGGTGCTCATCGCACAGAAGCATGTTAGAAGTCATGCAGTGCTCATCGCACAGCAGCATGTTAGTCATGCGGTGCTCATCACACAGCAGCATGTTAGTAGTCATGCGGTGCTCATCGCACACCAGCATGTTAGTAGTCATGCTGTGCTCATCGCACAGCAGCATGTTAGTAGTCATGCGGTGCTCATTGCACAGCAGCATGTTAGTAGTCATGCAGTGCTCATCACACAACAGCATGTTAGTAGTCATACGGTGCTCATTGCACAGCAGCATGTTAGTAGTCACGCGGTGCTCATTGCACAGCAGCATGTTAGTAGTCATGCGGTACTCATCACACAGCAGCATGTTAGTAGTCATGCGGTGCTCATTGCACAGCAGCCTGTTAGTCATGCGGTGCTCATTGCACAGCAGCCTGTTAGTCATGCTGTGCTCATCACATAGCAGCATGTTAGTAGTCATGCGGTGCTCATCACACAGCAGCATGTTAGTAGTCATGCGGTGCTCATCACACAACAGCATGTTAGTAGTCATGCGGTGCTCATTGCACAGCAGCATGTTAGTAGTCATGTGGTGCTCATTGCACAGCAGCATGTTAGTAGTCATGCGGTACTCATCACACAGCAGCATGTTAGTAGTCATGCGGTGCTCATTGCACAGCAGCCTGTTAGTCATGCTGTGCTCATCACATAGCAGCATGTTAGTAGTCATGCGGTGCTCATCACACAGCAGCATGTTAGTAGTCATGCGGTGCTCATCACACAGCAGCATGTTAGTAGTCATTCAGTGCTCATCACACAGCAGCATGTTAGTAGTCATGCGGCGCTCATTGCACAGCAGCATGTTAGTAGTCATGTGGTGCTCATCACACAGCAGCATGTTAGTATTCATGCAGTGCTCATCGCACAGCAGCATGTTAGTCATGCAGTGCTCATCACACAGCAGCATGTTAGTAGTCATGTGGTGCTCATCACACAGTAGCATGTTAGTAGTCATGCAGTGCTCATCACACAGCAGCATGTTAGTCATTGCAGTGCTCATTGCACAGCAGCATGTTAGTAATAACGCGGTGCTCATCACACAGCAGCATGTTAGTCATGCAGTGCTCATCACACAGCAACATGTTTGTAGGGCCCTATATAGATGAAGACACCTAGAAACCAAATTTTCCCTATAAAACTTCCTCTCAAACTTTACCAATAACTCTGTGTTTGTAAGGTAGCTACTTTGTATGCTGAGTAGCACAGAGCACCTAGTTT
The DNA here is from genome assembly GCF_019279795.1 of Protopterus annectens. Classification (NCBI taxonomy): domain Eukaryota; kingdom Metazoa; phylum Chordata; order Ceratodontiformes; family Protopteridae; genus Protopterus; species Protopterus annectens. The sequence goes on along the minus strand of NC_056727.1, from coordinate 7,808,360 downwards.
GTACGTTGGGCAGCACTGTACCTTGAATTTAGTATTATATCACCTAGTTTGTGCATTGGGGAGCACTGTACCTTGAATTTAGTATTATAGTGCCTAGTTTGTATGTTGGGGAGCACTGTACCTTGAATTGAGTATTATAGTGCCTAGTTTGTGCATTGGGGATCACTGTACCTTGAATTTAGTATTATAGCACCTAGTTTGTGCATTGGGGAGCACTGTACCTTGAATTTAGTATTATAGTGCCTAGTTTGTGCATTGGGGAGCACTGTACCTTTAATTTAGTATTATAGCACCTAGTTTGTGCATTGGGGAGCACTGTACCTTGAATTAAGTATTATATAACCTAGTCTAGGCTCTAGTCCCAAAAGCATCCTTAGTCAGTCTGTTATTAACCCCTCATGCACTTGTAGCTCACCAGTAAAGGACCTGATATCATGATTATGCACTTTCCCAATTTCTCCGCAGCCAGGTTGGTGGATATATGTCTCATGAGACAGTGGGATAATTTAATGTTTACTGACAAGCATTTAATCCTCAAAGAAATAAACACAGTATGTGAGAGATGTATATATACACAATGTCTCTGGTGGCAAAGTTCTCGTGTACAAGCACTCAAAATAACTATTTGGTTGTCAGAAACACACACACAACAGCCACTATACATAGAACACACCCTACACTTAAGGCCTACTTATGATGAGGCATTTAAACACAGTCTTCTGAAACCGCAAAGAAATCCCAGACATTTCAGCTGCACAAATTATCCTCTGTAACACCTAATATTGCACATAAAGCCACACCCCCACCCAGTGGAGCCCAACCACCAAGCCCAAAACGCAAGCCAACCCACTACCCAGGACTCCAGTCATAGGGGACTCCATTGTATGACATATTGATGCCCCATTCATCTGGCAGGGGAAATTAATGTCAGTTGCCTATCAGTGGCCAGGATTCACCAAGTTACCCATGCACTCAAGTCATTACACCACAGGTACCAGTATGATTCAGTCATAGTCCATGTAGTTGTGAATGATATGCGACACACCTTCCTAGACTATATGAAGACAGACATTATGGAGCTCGCAAACTATGTGCCAAAGGTTGGCACATGCCTAGCACTGAACAGCATTCTACCTTCACCAAGGATGATGCCACAATATGTGCAGAAGCAGACTGACTTTAATAATTGGCTTTGTTTCTGGTGTTATTCCAGGAGGATAATAGCATTGGAGGACATGATTAATAAACCACATGGATTCTGAATATTGGTCAAAACACTGTCCTTCCCATGGAGCCATTTTTTAGGCAGTGTCAAATTGACAAAAATTCCAACGTAGCAAAAATCTATCCAAGGAAATGTAAAGGTGTTACAGCTAAAAAAGAATATCCACTCCCTCTAAGCTCTCATCACCCTGGAAAAAACAGACATCTGTGCAGTTACCAAGATATAGTTTAAAGCCACAGAGAGTACCTTGGCAATGCAAAGTTTCCATGCCTTCCACACATTTAGACTAGCAACTGTGTGTGTGTGTGGGGGGACTAATGGTGGAGGTAACTTGATCTACATCAATAACAAGCACTCCTCGTTGGTTAAACAGGATGATGTGCTGCAGTTCCTCCACATCCAAATTATCATGGACAAAGTTCCATACCATATCCTAGCAACCTACAGGTCACCTTTATGTCCCATAAAACCCATAGCTCATACTTAGAGCAATTGGAGACACTCAGCATTCAACCAAACACCATACTTGGGGGGGCTTTAATTATCCATGTATAAACTGAGAATCCTTCATCGCCCAAATTTGCAGATGCAGAGATTCCTAGACTTTGTAAACACAAACACCCAGGACCAAACAGTGCATGTGCCAACCAGTAGTACAAACATACTGGGTTTGGTTCTCACAAACATGGGAAAATGCTGCCCATCCCCCAGCCCCCAGTGTTGTGTCTTCTCTGGTAAGGTCAGATCACAAAGCAGTCTCCTTCGAAATAAAAATCAGTTCTGTAACCCCAGTAAACCCTATCACATTTAGGAACTAACTGCCATTTTTTAAGTGACAAACTGTCAAAATTATTACAAGCTCCTCAGAATTATTCACAGAAGCTCTGTATAACCATGTCAATGATTGCACAGGGACAACTGTGTCTACAGTAGTAAGCCCAAAACCGACTTAAAAACAATCCAAAGTTAAATGGGTTATTCGACAACAACAACAAAATAGCTAGAATTGGAAAATGTAACACCAAAAATGATTAAAAAAACTCTCTCTTCAAACTGAATAGACAACTAAGTGGACTAATTATGTCCAAAAAAGCAAATATGGAGTAAAGATAGCATCCCAAGACAAGGACAACTATAAGGCTTTCTTCATCTATTTTCTGCCAAACTGCTGGCAAATGTTGCCATATTCATCGAACTGGGAGATACAGCAAATCTTCAGGCTGAAAAATTAATCTCCAGATTTATCCTATTCTTACCCCCCAGCTACCAGCCAGAAAATACAATCTAATATAACCCCTACAGCTATCAGTAGAGAACAGTTCTTAAAGGTGCTGTCAAAGGCCAAAAATGCATCCTTGATGGGCTCCAATGGTATCCCAGGATCCCTCCTAAATAGCCTGAAATGTGACCTATCAGGATCACTGGAGCCACTATTCAACCCTAGCCTCTGAACAGGCTTAATGTCATGCAAATGGAGGAGCACAATGGTCATCCCTCTGTACATGAGTGGGCCATCAACAGATCCCAGAAATTACAGACTTGTTAGTCTGAAAGTCTCATATGCAAAGGAAAGGAAAGTATAATTATGAAAATAATTAACAATGACATAGGGAACTTTCAGAAACTGGACCCAACCTAGTTTGGTTTAATCAAAAGCAAGTCATGCTTATTGAAACTGGTGGACTTCTTTGAAATGGTCACCAAGGAACTGGATGAGGACAAAATGGTGCATACTGCCTAGCTTGACCTAGCTAAGGTATTTGATACAATACCCCACTTAGACATTGTAAACAAACCTGTGGAATTAGGCATAAACCCCTTTGTAACCTACTGGATAGTCAGCTAGCTCATAGATAGGACTCAAGAGGTTAGGACTGGAGAAACCACGTCTACAAAGAGGCCAGTCACTGATGGAGACCCCAGGGCTCTGTACTGCTTCCACTCCTCTTTGTCATCTATTTCTTAGAACTCAAGGCCAATATTAATGGCCTCTGGCTTACCAGGTTTGCAGATGATTGCAAGCTGGGAGCAAACATAGAGACACCAAGATTCTAACACTTGACAGGAAAGTCTAACACAGACAAATTACTGGTGCCAAAGACACAGCTTAAAACTGAATGCTAGGAAATGCATAACAGTATCTTTTGGGAAGTCAGCCACCCTGAGAAACTACTTAATCGATAAAACTCCCCAAAAAGTAGATACAGTAGTCATGCAGTTAAGGACCCATGTAGATAGTAACCTGTTTTTTTGACTAACATGGAGCTAAGCTAGTACAAAAATCATTCTGTCACTCAACATATGATTACAAGCATAGCAGTCAGGTGCAGAGAGCTCATCATGTCACTATACTCAGCCCTCATCAGCCCCATTCATCGTGTCACTATACTCAGTCTTCATCAGTCCCATTCATCGTGTCACTATACTCAGTCCTCATCAGTCCCATACTCAGCCCTCATCAGTCCCATTCCTCATGTCACTATACACAACCCTCATCAGCCCCATTCATTGTGTCACTATACTCAGTCCTCATCAGTCCCATACTCAGCCCTCATCAGTCCCATTCCTCATGTCACTATACACAACCCTCATCAGCCCCATTCATCATGTCACTATACTCAGCCCTCATCAGTCCCATACTCAGCCCTCATCAGTCCCATTCCTCATGTCACTATACACAACCCTCATCAGCCCCATTCATCATGTCACTATACTCAGTCCTCATCAGTCCCATACTCAGCCCTCATCAGTCCCATTCCTCATGTCACTATACACAACCCTCATCAGTCCCATTCATCGTGTCACTATACTCAGTCCTCATCAGTCCCATACTCAGCCCTCATCAGTCCCATTCCTCATGTCACTATACACAACCCTCATCAGCCCCATTCATCATGTCACTATACTCAGCCCTCATCAGTCCCATACTCAGCCCTCATCAGTCCCATTCCTCATGTCACTATACACAACCATCATCAGCCCCATTCATCGTGTCACTATACTCAGCCCTCATCAGCCCCATACTCAGCCCTCATCAGTCCAAATCCTCATGTCACTATACACAACCCTCATCAGCCCCATTCATCATGTCACTATAATCAGCCCCATACTCAGTCCTCATCAGTCCCATTCATCGTGTCACTATACTCAGCCCTCATCAGCCCCATACTCAGCCCTCATCAGTCCCATTCCTCATGTCACTATACACAACCCTCATCAGCCCCATTCATCATGTCACTATACTCAGCCCCATACTCAGTCCTCATCAGTCCCATTCCTCATGTCACTATACACAACCCTCATCAGCCCCATTCATCATGTCACTATACTCAGCCCCATACTCAGTCCTCATCAGTCCCATTCCTCATGTCACTATACACAACCCTCATCAGCCCCATTCATCGTGTCACTATACTCAGCCCTCATCAGCCCCATACTCAGCCCTCATCAGTCCCATTCCTCATGTCACTATACACAACCCTCATCAGCCCCATTCCTCATGTCACTACACTCAGCCCTCATCAGCCCCATACTCAGCCCTCATCAGTCCCATTCCTCATGTCACTATACACAATCCTCATCAGCCCCATTCATCATGTCACTATACTCAGCCGCATACCCAGTCCTCATCAGTCCCATTCCTCATGTCACTATACACAACCCTCATCAGCCCCATTCATCGTGTCACTATACTCAGCCCCATACTCAGCCCTCATCAGCCCCATATTCAGCCCTCATCAGTCCCATTCATCGTGTCACTATACTCAGCCCTCATCAGCCCCATACTGAGCCCTCATCAGTCCCATTCCTCATGTCACTATACACAACCCTCATCAGCCCCATTCATCATGTCACTATACTCAGCCCCATACTCAGTCCTCATCAGTCCCATTCCTCATGTCACTATACACAACCCTCATCAGCCCCATTCATCGTGTCACTATACTCATTCTTCATCAGTCCCATTCATCGTGTCACTATACTCAGTCCTCATCAGTCCCATACTCAGCCCTCATCAGTCCCATTCCTCATGTCACTATACACAACCCTCATCAGCCCCATTCATCGTGTCACTATACTCAGTCCTCATCAGTCCCATACTCAGCCCTCATCAGTCCCATTCCTCATGTCACTATACACAACCCTCATCAGCCCCATTCATCGTGTCACTATAGTCAGCCCTCATCAGCCCCATACTCAGCCCTCATCAGTCCCATTCCTCATGTCACTGTACACAACCCTCATGAGCCCCATTCATCATGTCACTATACTCAGCCCCATACTCAGTCCTCATCAGTCCCATTCCTCATGTCACTATACACAACCCTCATCAGCCCCATTCATCGTGTCACTATACTCAGCCCTCATCAGCCCCATACTCAGCCCTCATCAGTCCCATTCCTCATGTCACTATACACAACCCTCATCAGCCCCATTCATCATGTCACTATACTCAGCCCCATACTCAGTCCTCATCAGTCCCATTCCTCATGTCACTATACTCAGCCCTCGTCAGCCCCATTCCTCATGTCACTATACACAACCCTCATCAGCCCCATTCATCGTGTCACTATACTCAGCCCTCATCAGCCCCATACTCAGCCCTCATCAGTCCCATTCCTCATGTCACTATACACAACCCTCATCAGCCCCATTCATCATGTCACTATACTAAGCCCCATACTCAGTCCTCATCAGTCCCATTCCTCATGTCACTATACTCAGCCCTCATCAGCCCCATACTCAGCCCTCATCAGTCCCATTCCTCATGTCACTATACACAACCCTCATCAGCCCCATTCATCATGTCACTATACTCAGCCCCATACTCAGCCCTCATCAGTCCCATTCCTCATGTCACTATACACAACCCTCATCAGCCCCATTCATCATGTCACTATACTCAGCCCCATACTCAGTCCTCATCAGTCAAATTCCTCATGTCACTATACTCAGCCCTCATCAGCCCCATACTCAGCCCTCATCAGTCCCATTCCTCATGTCACTATACACAACCCTCATCAGCCCCATTCCTCATGTCACTATACACAACCCTCATCAGCCCCATTCATCATGTCACTATACTCAGCCCCATACTCAGCCCTCATCAGTCCCATACTCAGCCCTCATCAGTCCCATTCCTCATGTCACTATACACAACCCTCATCAGCCCCATTCATCGTGTCACTATACTCAGCCCTCATCAGCCCCATACTCAGCCCTCATCAGTCCCATTCCTCATGTCACTATACACAACCCTCATCAGCCCCATTCATCGTGTCACTATACTCAGTCTTCATCAGTCCCATTTATCGTGTCACTATACTCAGTCCTCATCAGTCCCATACTCAGCCCTCATCAGTCCCATTCCTCATGTCACTATACACAACCCTCATCAGCCCCATTCATCGTGTCACTATACTCAGTCCTCATCAGTCCCATACTCAGCCCTCATCAGTCCCATTCCTAATGTCACTATACACAACCCTCATCAGCACCATTCATCGTGTCACTATATTCAGCCCCATACTCAGTCCTCATCAGTCCCATTCCTCATGTCACTATACACAACCCTCATCAGCCCCATTCATAGTGTCACTATACTCAGCCCTCATCAGCCCCATACTCAGCCCTCATCAGTCCCATTCCTCATGTCACTATACACAACCCTCATCAGCCCCATTCATCATGTCACTATACTCAGCCCCATACTCAGTCCTCATCAGTCCCATTCATCGTGTCACTATACTCAGCCCTCATCAGTCCCATACTCAGCTCTCATCAGTCCCATTCCTCATGTCACTATACACAACCCTCATCAGCCCCATTCATCGTGTCACTATACTCAGCCCCATACTCAGTCCTCATCAGTCCCATTCCTCATGTCACTATACACAACACTCATCAGCCCCATTCATCGTGTCACTATACTCTGCCCTCATCAGTCCCATTCCTCATGTCACTATACACAACCCTCATCAGCCCCGTTCATCGTGTCACTATACTCAGCCCTCATCAGTCCCATACTCAGCCCTCATCAGTCTCATTCCTCATGTCACTATACACAACCCTCATCAGCCCCATTCATCATGTCACTATACTCAGCCCTCATCAGTCCCATACTCAGCCCTCATCAGTCCCATTCCTCATGTCACTATACACAACCCTCATCAGCCCCATTCATCGTGTCACTATACTCAGCCCTCATCAGCCCCATACTCAGCCCTCATCAGTCCCATTCCTCATGTCACTATACACAACCCTCATCAGCCCCATTCATCATGTCACTATACTCAGCCCCATACTCAGTCCTCATCAGTCCCATTCCTCATGTCACTATACACAACCCTCATCAGCCCCATTTATCATGTCACTATACTCAGCCCTCATCAGTCCCATACTCAGCCCTCATCAGTCCCATTCCTCATGTGACTATACACAACCCTCATCAGCCCCATTCATCATGTCACTATACTCAGCCCTCATCAGTCCCATACTCAGCCCTCATCAGTCCCATTCCTCATGTCACTATACACAACCCTCATCAGCCCCATTCATCATGTCACTATACTCAGACCCATACTCAGTCCTCATCAGTCCCATTCATCGTGTCACTATTCTCATCCCTCATCAGCCCCATACTCAGCCCTCATCAGTCCCATTCCTCATGTCACTATACACAACCCTCATCAGCCCCATTCATCATGTCACTATACTCAGCCCCATACTCAGCCCTCATCAGTCCCATTCCTCATGTCACTATACACAACCCTCATCAGCCCCATTCATCATGTCACTATACTCAGCCCCATACTCAGTCCTCATCAGTCCCATTCCTCATGTCACTATACACAACCCTCATCAGCCCCATTCATCGTGTCACTATACTCAGCCCTCATCAGCCCCATACTCAGCCCTCATCAGTCCCATTCCTCATGTCACTATACACAACCCTCATCAGCCCCATTCATCATGTCACTATACTCAGCCCCATACTCAGTCCTCATCAGTCCCATTCCTCATGTCACTATACACAACCCTCATCAGCCCCAATCATCATGTCACTATACACAACCCTCATCAGCCCCATTCATCATGTCACTATACTAAGCCCCATACTCAGTCCTCATCAGTCCCATTCCTCATGTCACTATACACAACCCTCATCAGCCCCATTCATCGTGTCACTATACTCAGCCCTCATCAGCCCCATACTCAGCCCTCATCAGTCCCATTCCTCATGTCACTATACACAACCCTCATCAGCCCCATTCATCATGTCACTATACTCAGCCCCATACTCAGTCCTCATCAGTCCCATTCCTCATGTCACTATACACAGCCCTCATCAGCCCCATACTCAGCCCTCATCAGTCCCATTCCTCATGTCACTATACACAAACCTCATCAGCCCCATTCATCGTGTCACTATACTCAGCCCCATACTCAGTCCTCATCAGTCCCATTCCTCATGTCACTATACACAACCCTCATCAGCCCCATTCATCATGTCACTATACTCAGCCCTCATCAGCCCCATACTCAGCCCTCATCAGTCCCATTCCTCATGTCACTATACACAAACCTCATCAGCCCCATTCATCATGTCACTATACTCAGCCCCATACACAATCCTCATCAGTCCCATTCCTCATGTCACTATACACAACCCTCATCAGCCCCATTCCTCATGTCACTATACGCAACCCTCATCAGCCCCATTCATCATGTCACTATACTCAGCCCCATACTCAGTCCTCATCAGTCCCATTCCTCATGTCACTATACACAACCCTCATCAGCCCCATTCATCGTGTCACTATACTCAGCCCTCATCAGCCCCATACTCAGCCCTCATCAGTCCCATTCCTCATGTTACTATACACAACCCTCATCAGCCCCATTCATCATGTCACTATACTCAGCCCCATACTCAGCCCTCATAGGTTCATAGGTTCATAGGTTTATACTAGGTTATCTGCCCTAAGGCATTTATAAGCCTAGCCCAAATTATTGTGGCTTACGCCACCCCTTATATGAAAAAATACTGTGCCCATTAGTTTGTTGTGCCTCTGTCCAGCAGTGACCCAGAGATGATTCCCGGGGTAAACCTACGATCTCCCATCCACAGGTCTAGATTTCTCTTGAACAGAGTCAGCGAGGTGCTCTGCCTCACATGGACCGGGATTTTATTCCACAGCATAGGGAGTCTCTGAGTGATAAATCTATCCCTCCAGCACGTCCTATTTATATCCGTGCTAAGGTTTAAGTCGCTTGCTCTAGTGGTTTTGGTGGATTTGGATTTTTGAGGTGGAGCATGTCCATTAATTCCGGGTTGGACATGGCCTTGTATGTCAGGCACATGTCACCTCTGAGCAGACGGTATGCGACTGAATAGAGCCGGAGTTTCTTCAATCTGGCAGCATATGACAGATTTTGGAGTCCCTTTATCCTTTTGGTGAGGAACTTTTGGGTCTCTCCAATTGCTGCAGATGTCGGGTGAGATACATCCCGAATGGGGCATTGTACTCGATCATTGGTCTGATAAGTGAAGAGTACAGGGGAACAATGACCTCACTAGATCTGGATGTGAATCCCTTCATGATCAGGTGGGCAATGTAGAAGGTCTTTCTAACCACTTTAGCAATGTGAGTGTCAAAAGAAAGGCCACTGTCAACCTGGGTCCCCAGGTCCCTGATAACCTCTTCTGTGCTTAGTGGATTGCCACCTATATGGTAGCTTGGGGTTACCTTGTTTTTCCCGAAGGGTATGACTATACATTTTTGGCGCTTAACTTCAGGCCATGGCTCTGGCACCAGCTATCTGTTTCCGTGAGTCCCTTCTGAAGGATATCAGTGTCCGATGCACTTTCCACTATGGCCCAGTTTGCAGTCATCTGCAAACTTTGTCAGCCAAAGTCCTCCCATGTTGGCCTGTACTTCTGAGAAGTAGATGCCAAACAATAGGGGCCAAGGACCGAGCCCTGTGGGACACCACTTGTGACCGGCTTGGAGTCTGACACAGCGCCAGCAACTCTAACCCTGTGGGTTCTGTCCTTAAGCCAGTTTGCAACCCATCTTGTGACATATGGGTTTACATTTAAGCTGGTAAGTTTTTCTACAATACCCGAGTGGGGTATTGTGTCAAAGCCTTTGCAAGGTCAAGGTAGGCTGTATGGACTGCCTTTCCTCATCAATGGCCTTGGTGACTATTTCAAGAAGTCGACCAAGTTCAAAAGGCATGATCTTCCCTTGACAAAGCCAAACTGGGTCGGGTCCAATGTCTGCAAGTCCCCTATATCTTTGTTTATGAGCTCCATTATGATCCTCTCCATAGCTTTGCAGACTAGACTTGTTAAGCTTATGGGCGGTAATTACCAGGGTCCGTAGAGGCCACCTTTGTGGAGTGGGACCACAGTTGCCGACGCCACTCCTTGGGCACGTATCCTGTGGTAAGGCTGAGATTAAACAGCTGCCTTATGTGCGGGTTTAATTCCTCATTTAGCTCGTAGCACACAGCCGGGGACACCATCCGTCCCATTGATGCTGTGTTTTTAGCTTTAGAGAGAGCAGCTTTCACCTGCGCATTTGAGATGTCCGGGAGGCTACACTCGGCTGGGATAGTTATCTCTCCTTTAGGGGAGAGGGGTGAAGTTTGCACTGAACCTGTCTGCCAGTATGTTGGCAATGTCTGTGGGTTCAGTGATTTTTGTATCATTTTGGACTAATTCTGAGCATATCTGTGAGTTTCCACCCAGGTTCCTAACATAGCTGAAAAAGGCCTTATGATTGTCCTTTGAATCCATGGCAATTTTTCTCTCAAAATTGGCCTTAGTTGATTTTATGAGTGCTCGTATTTTTTACTAATAATGATCAGGGGTGACTTCCCTTTTATGGATTTTGTTCTATCATGTAATAGCTTTCTCCTCTTATTGTAAAGTTTGTTAATGGCTGGGGTCCACCAGACTGGACGTTTGCCCTTTGTGGAAAGAGTCTTGGTTTTATTTGGGATTGCCTGATCCATGCAGTCCTGGAGGTGTTCATAGAAGGCATTTGTAAGGGCTTCCGCAGCTTGGGTTGTGGTTTCCTCTGACTCAGGGGCCTTGAAGGATACCACACCAGTCTTGAGTAGTGTGAAGTTTGCTTTAGAGAAGTTCTTCACTATGGTCTTTTTGTTTGGGGTGGGGGCGGGATGTGGATTTCCAGTGAGATTAGTTTATGATCAGATCTCACCAATGAGGGATATACTTCCGGTGTGGAGCATTTTGTCCCCATGTTTGTGACAATGAGATCTAGTATATTTTCTCCTCTCGTGGGAACAGTGACTAGCTGTTCCATGGCATTTGAATTTATGAACTCCAGGAACCGTTGGGCTAGAAAGTTAGGGCTTGAGTAATGTTCCCAGTCTATATTCGGGTAGTTGAAGTCACCCAATATGATGGTGTTTGGAGATACATTTATACCCTCCAGTGTCTTCAGGAAGGCTGTGTGGGGTTCCTGAGTTTGAGAGGGTGGCCTGTAGCATGCTACAATTTGTAGAGCAGTTTTGCCTATTGTTAGTTGCACCTGAATGGTTTCCGAAGCTTCATGCGTTGCCACCAACCTGGAGGTGTGAGTATCCTTTATGAATATGGATACACCCCCTCCTTTTGTGGAGTGGTCCGGGTTTTGGGGCCGGAACGCATGATATGAAGTAAAACCTAATAGTGCCGGGGTGCTCTCAGGAGCCTTGAACCAGGTTTCAGTTACAGCACAGACATCGATGTTCTCCATACTGAGAAGGGCCTCGAGTGCTTGCATTTTGAGATTTAGACTTCTGGCATTGAGCAGCATTACCCTCAATTTCTTCCCATTTTTGTTTTCTAGGGTGGTAGGTTTAGAATTTGAGCCTTGCAGAAAAAAGGCACTATGGGGGTGGCAAGAGCCTTAGCCAATATCCGGAATCCCAGGGGTGACAGGTGCAAGCCGTCCCTCAGCAGCGTGGCTTGTCAAGCATGTCATCCCAGGCAGACAGACACTGGATCCCCTTTGAATGACACCAGACATTAAGCCAATTGTTAAAGCTGATCATCTTGTCTCTATATTGTGGCATCATTCTTGGTGAAGGAAGGATACTGCTCAGGGTTAGGGTCATACCTGCCTGGGCTACATAATCAGAGAGCTCCTCTATGTCTCTTTTCATGCAGTCCAGGGAGGTACGCCTCAGGTCGTTCACACCAGCATGGACAATGACTGTGTCATATTTGTACTTGCTGTGGAGTGACCCGAGTGCTTGTGTTATGTGGCGGATTCTAGCGCCCGATAGGCAGCTGACTGTGACCCTCTCCTTGTTCAGCCTGGTGAGTGGGACGTCAGTGTGTCTGACTATGGAGTCACCTATGACAAGTATGTTTGGTGTTGTATTTGGCCTTAAGGGCTGTGACTGCTTTGCACACTGCTTTTGTGGTTTATGTGTTGCTTGTGGGGTGTCTTGAGGTAGCAGTTGTTTGGGTGTCTGCTTTGGAGGCCTCTGCTGTTTAGGTAAATTTTTACTCAGAGCCTCCGAGTATGTCTTTGTGTGTTTATGTGTTTGCGTGTTTATGTCTTTGTGTGTTTATGTGTTTGTATCAGCCCCATACTCAGCCCTCATCAGTCCCATTCATCATGTCACTATACTCAGCCCTTATCAGTCCCAGACTCATCATGTCAGTCCCATTGTTGAGTATAACATACCTAACCAGGCAGATGGAACAACTGGAACTGCCACAGAGTTTCTTCACAAGAAGAATAAACACAATATGCTATACAGATTGCCTCAAAGCCTATACTCATCCTCTGTTTGTTGCAGACTTCTGAGAGGTGATTTGTGCCTGGCATCCTTGGATCCCACCCTGATGGACCTTTTGCATATCTACAAAACAAGCAGCATCAGGTATAAATTTCAGAATTCCCATGCACTAGTCCAGGTTACACTTGAATATGATTAGGGAAGGTTCTGCTTCACATGGACCGGAAGCCTATTCCAGAAAATAGAGGTTCTCTGAGATATACACCCGTCCCTCTAACATGTCATATTTAAATTGCAAGCAAAGTATAAAACCTGAAAGTCCGACTGGGTAAAACTCATTTCAGTGGAGGCCAGGAGAGAAAATCTCCACATTTAAGTTACACATGATGTACATTTGTAATAGCAGGGTAAAAACACCTTTACATGAGATTATTTACAGGATGTTTAAATATTTTTAAATATTTCTTACATGAGCATAGCATTTCAACACAAAAACAAGAGATAAATTAACATAAATTGTCTAATTATTGAACAGAGAAATAACATATGATAATAATTAATATATTTTATAGTATGATGGCTGCAGGAAAAAAAATCCAACTGGGGTGTTTTTGAGTTTAGTAATAATTTACAGACAGACAAGTGGAATGTAGTTTAAAAAATGAAAGAGAGATATGAAAAGAGAAGTTATGAAAATGAGAAAGAAGATAAATGGACAGAGGAGGAATTGTAGTTTGTGGTGGGGTGTGAGAGGCAGAGGTAAAGTAAGAGTTTAGGAAATAAGTGCAGGATGAGGAGGAACAATAAAAATGACTGGGGACCAGAGTGGCTGTAAGAGTTGGAGAAAAGTAATCTGAGTAAAGCTAGCCAGGTGAACAGGAAGAACAGAGCCATCTTTGGCATAGGCAGTGTTAAATTTTATATCTGTTTTAACTGTAAGATTTCATTCATGAGTTTTGACACAAATGAGAGTAGAGAGAGAGAGTCCAGCAGTGTTGATTGTCTTACTGGTACATGGTAAAAGTTTATTGGTAGAGTGAAGGTCTCTAGCAGGTGAATAAGTACAGTGGAGTATTTTGTAATGTTGGGCATTTGTCTAGAGAGTGCAATAGGTTGTGGGCACTGGGCAATGATTAGTTGTGAGTATGTCAACTTGTTTGGGAATACAAGATATTATAATTGTTTTAGTGCTAGGTACTGGTGTATTTTTTAAGGTTGGTTGGTTGCAAATTTAGCTATTTTGTAGAAGCAGGAGGCTAGTTTAGTTTTATATGTAGTGTTGACATTTGTTAAAATAGGGGAAACATAGAACAGAGATGGAAAGAGGTATGTTGCTGTTAAGGCAATCTTTGCTTGATCTCTCTAGTGTTTAGCCCTATAGAGGGAGCCAAGTTTTGTTGACTTTTCTTGTTGAAGTGAAGTATGTGCTCATCAAATTTGTGGTTTTCATCTATTATGAGTCTGAGTAGTTTAGTTTAGCTTATGATTTCTATGTTTGTGTTATTACTTGAGATAATATGAAATATGTGTTTCAGGTTAAGGGGATGTTTTGGAGTAAATAGCATAAGTTTGGGGGGGGGGGGTATGGCATTAAGCAGCAAATTAGAAGTTTTCAACCATATTTCAATGCTCCTGAAAGATTTTTGAGTGATTTCATGTAATTTTGTTAATGATGGACCAGAGCAGATAAGGGTTGAATCGTCAGCATATTGTATGAGAGTGGCAAGTGTTGTATTGGTATGAAGTTTATTCATGAAAACAGGCAGAAAGGCAAGGCTCAGCAGTTGTAAAATCCACAGGTTTTATTTAAAAGCTAGCGATTTCACAGTGTTCACCACCGCTTCATCAGATGGTCCGATGAAGCGGTAGTGAATACTGCGAAAGTGCTAACTTTTAAATAAAACCTGTGGATTTTGCAACTGCTGAGCCTTGCCTTTCTGCCTGTTACTAGCTGTGGTTTTGCTTGGAAATTTGTTTGGGTCTGCTGCTGGAATACAGTCACTGCTTTTGGGTTTTCTTGTGTATTTATGAAAATATTAAATAGAAAGGAGCTGAGTATTGACTCTTGGGCAACACCAACAGAGACTGGTTGAAATGCTAAAAGGTTTTATTGCCATTTAGTTTCCTGCTGACGATTGCATAAATAACTGTGAAACCAGGAGAAGGAGGGGTAAGTGAGATCGAGTTTTGCAAGTTCAGATGGAACTTATAGACAAAGACACTGGCAACCTTCAAATACTGGACCCCACCCAGTTTGGGTTCGTGAAGGGCCGATCTTGTCTCCTGAATCTGACTGACTTCCTCGAATCAGTCTCCAGAGCTGTGGACGAAGGTAAGGTGGTCCACACAGCCTATCTGGACCTCGCCAAGGCCTTCGACACCACCCCCCACTCTGGAATCATAGATAAACTTACTAAGCTGGGCATAAATACCTACTTCACTCGATGGGTTGCCAACTGGCTTACTGACAGAATCCAGACTGTAAAAGTAGCCGACTCCAAATCCAGCTCCAGACAAGTGACAAATGGTGTACCTCAGGGTTCAGTCCTGGGACCGCTCTTGTTTGGCATCTACTTCTCTGAATTAAAGGGTAACAATAAGGGACTCTGGCTAACAAAGTTCGCAGATGACTGCAAACTGGGAGCCATTATTGAATCCCCAAATGATGTGGATACTCTACAAAAGGGCCTTACAGAAACAGATGTTTGGTGCCAGAACCATGGGCTCAAGCTTAATGCCAAGAAATGTATAGTTATCCCCTTTGGGAAAAAACAAGTACCCATGAATTACCACATAAGTGACAGTACACTAAACACCGAAAGTGTGATAAGAGACTTAGGAACACAGGTGGATAGTGGTCTCACCTTCGATAACTACATCGCCACAACAGTCAGGAAATCCTTCTGTGTGGCACACCTCATCACTAAGGGCTTTTCATCCAGAAAAAAGGAGGTCATTGTCCCACTGTACTCATCCCTCATTAGACCCATTATAGAGTATAATGCCCCATTTGGTATGTACCTCATAAGACATCTGCAACAGCTGGAAAGGCCACAGAAATACCTCACTAAAAGAATCATAGGCCTAAAGCAGATGCCATATGCGGACCATCTAAAAAAAACTCCAGCTATACTCTGTGCATATCGTCTACTCAGAGGGGATCTCTGCTTAACATACAAGGCCATGTCAAACCCTGAGCTGTTGGACATGCTCCACTTAAAGAAATCCCAATCCCTCAGAGCCATACACTCCAGGGATCTAAACCTTGTCATCACAATGAACAAAACATGCTGGAGGGATAGGTTCCTGACCCAGAGACTCCCCATACTCTGGAATAGACTGCCCATACATGTCAAGCAGAGCTCCTCCTTGGCCCTCTTCAAGAGGAACCTTGATGATTGGATGGGAGATAGGAAATTCACCCCGGGGATCATGTCAGTCGCCCTGCTAGACAGGGGTCCAAGGAAGTAAATATTGTGGGAAGAAATATCCAAGGAATTGTTATGGCTAGGCTTGTATAGGCCCTAGTACCAACCTATGAACCTATAAACTTTTGGGGTCTATATTATAACATCGAAGTCTTACAACTTTGAATGTTATAATATTGAACCCTATGCACCGAACGCTGGAAATAACGAAGCTGCAGAATATTGAATACTTTCCTAGGGAAAGTATTCGGTAGGCCGTTTCTGCAGCTTTGCTATTTCATCAATTGTGGAGCGAAGGTTACGGACTGGGTTAAGGTAAGTGTGCTAACAAAGGTAAGTGTGCAATAGGGACCTTAGGGTTAGGGAGCAGGTAAGGTCAGTGTATGATAGGGACTTTAGGGTTAGGGAGTGGGTAAAGTGAGTGCGCGATAGGGACTTTAGGGTTAGTGAGCGGGTAAGGTGAGTGTGCGATAGTTAGGGACCTTAGGGTTAGGGTTGGGTTAAGGTAAGTGGATAGCTAGTGGTGTATTTATGGTTTAGTGTAGGGTTTTGTGAAGTGTATGTGTGTGGATTATTTATTTTGGTGTGCTTGTGTTGTGTGTATGTTTGTCAGAACAGCAATTTTTTTCCCTGGGGAAAAAATTCGCTATTCTGACTGTTCGGTTTTCTGGTGTTTCGATCGAATGGGTTCGATATTATAACATTCAAAGTTGTAAGACTTCTATGTTATAATATAGGCCTGAACTTTTGGTGGGACACTGACTCATACCACTCAACTGTACAGATATTCGCAGCATGTCCAGATTTTTGCCTCATATTTTTGGTCCATTTTTATAAAATTGTGGTTTTCTGGCAAATTAGTAGCAGATCATTAAAGGCTGAACTTAGAAAATAATGACAGACATTTGAGTTTCAGACTTCATACCCTTTAGGTCTTTCATGCTAATGAAAGACCTGTTATTCTATCAACTTTCTAAGTTTGTAAGGGCAATATTTAAAAATTATCCCTATTTTTTGGCCTTTGTCCCACTTTTATTTATAGCTTTGTCTAGATTTCTCCCACTAAGACGTTGAGAGATATGAACACTGTGTCAAATGCTTTGGAACGGTCAAGTAAAGGTGAAGAACCAAGTTGCCCTCCTTTCAGTTTAATTTGCAATTTGCAGCTTAGGGAGGGACAGAACTGTTCGTAGAGAAATTTGTAGGCTGGTATAAACTGTAGACAGATAACTGGCCTTTACAGAGTGAGGCCGTCACGTAGGAAGCATTTTTTTTCTTTTTCAGTAAAGAGGGATTGAGGCAAAATGATTTGGTTTCATAATAAATATGGTCTCTTATTTGGGTCTATATTAGAACATCGAAAGTTTAATGGTTCGAATCACTAAAGGTCGAACTTTAATGATCGAACCATTAACATTTCTAAATGTTCACAAAAAATAAATTAAAAAAAAAAAAAAAGAAAATCTAAATCTGCACCCCCCCACACACACCCCGCTACTTAAATATACCAACTCTGAGACCGCAGTACATTGAAGTAAACAGAAATCCCCCCTTACGGAGATTTCTGTTTACCCGTTTGACGTTCTGCACATTCGCTATTCTCGTGTCGACAATGTCGGATTCGACATTGTCGGCTTTCGAGAATACAATAGGTAACCCTTTTATTCTTATAGGAGCAGAAAGTCAGAATTCATCTTTCATCTAAACTGTTGTACCCTGCGAGAGATTTCTGGTTATGTTTGTTTTGCTGGATCTTTTGAGTATGAGTTGCAAAGAAGAAATAGTTTCCTTGACTGTCTAAGCACAATGTGGTATGACTATTGTTTTTTGTTTTTATTTATTTATTAATATGTATAACCGATTAAGCAGTTGAACACTTTAGCTCAGTGCATTTTATGCTTGTCCAATGACTCCTGTAATTTGTATTTGCTTTTGTTATAGTGGATCTTTGTGATTGTATTTTACTAGCAAGTAAGGTTTATTTTTTAGTTTTGAAATATAGTTCATAGGTAAGTACTGTAAGCCTAGCCAGAATGTGTTGGCTTTCACCACACCCTTAGATTAGTTCCCTGTGCCTCTGTCCAGCAGAGCCATTAGTTCCCCATGCCTCTGTCCAGCAGAACCACTGCAGTGATCCCCGGGGTAAATTTTCTGTTTCCCATCCACTCGTCAAGGTTTCTCTTGAAGAGTGTTAGTGAGGGGCTTTGCCTAATGTAGACTGGAATCTGTTATTTTAACAATTGCTGTTTCATTTTTCATTATTTTTTTTTCGTAATGCTAGACATGCACTAGCACACAAAGGAATCTAGACTTAATATGCAATTTTTTGTAATACATCATAGGATCATCAGTTCATAGGTACGTACTATGCACTGTACTGCACTTACTGTCCATTTTAAGGCTAACCAGTTTCCCTTTTTGTGCTTGAAATAACCTATCCCATTGGGTTATAGATCAACCTTCCCATCCCATGGCTGATAATCATATATTACCCCAAATGAGAATAGCTGGGATCATACCATAGATAATTTGAGGAGACCCATGCATGGGATAAAGCATTTAGGAGCTGCCTCTGTCCATTACTTCCAAATAAAATGCAGTTAACTATAGTGTTCTGCTGCTAAATTGGTAATGCACAATAATAAATAAATAAAACAAAAAACAATAGTCACACCACTATGTTCTTAGACAGTCGAGAAATCTATTTGTTCTTCTTCTTTGCAACTGATAATCAAAAGATCCAGCAAAGCAAAAATAAAGACTCACAGGTTTAAAACATTCAGCAGAGTAATAAGTAAAATGCAATGTTATACTGCCGTTCTGCAAAGTAATACAATAAACTGATAAACAATCACCAATTAAAACTCTAACATACCCTAAATAATTCTTAATTTAACACTATCACAAAGCAAAGACCTGCCCAGCTATCAAGACATGCACAAGGCATTGACTAGTACCAATATTCCAAGCAAAGGATTGCATAAATAAAGAAAAGTGTACTACTAATGGGATGAACAGTGTGAGGCTCCTCTGTAGCATAAGCAGTGCTGCAGTACAATGTATGACAGACGAGATGGATATCACAGATGAGGCTGAGTATTGTGGCTAAGTAATGCATCCTCATGGGCATAATGCAGCACTGTTACAGCTGGAATTTTGTTCTTGTCACTTTGCCTAAAAAAGGCACTATGGGGGTGGCAAGAGCCTTAGCCAGTAGCTGAAATCCCAGGGGTGAGAGATGAAGGCCACATCTGCCAAAGCTTCGACGTCTTTCGACCATGTCATCCTAGGCTGACAGATACTGGATCCCCTTTGAATGACACCAGAAGCTAAGCCAATTGTTGAAGTCAATCATTTTTTATTTGCATTTAGGTATCATCCAAGGCAAAGGTAAAATGCTGCTTAAGGCTAGGGGGCACACCTGCCTGAGACACATGATCAAAGAGCTCAGTCATGTCTCTTCTCATATAGTCCAGTGAGGTACATATCAAGTCATTCACACCAACATGGACTATGATGGAGTCATAGCAGTGCCTGTTGTTGACAGACTTGAGTGTTTGTGTGATGTGACAGATCCTGGCACCTGACAGAGAGCTGACTGTGACTTTTTCCTTATCCAAACTGATGAGACGGACATCTGTGTATCTCACAATTGAGTCACCTATGACTAAGATTTTGTTTTTGTGTTATGCCATAGGTGCTTGACTGGTCAGACACTGGTGTGTGATATATTATGTGTACTATGTTCTGCAGAGAATGTATTATGTGAATCATGCTTGCATTTGTGTTTGGAAGGTTTCTGATGTTTAGCTTCTGATAAGGACCTCGGCATATGTAGTTTCATGCGTTGTTGGTCTGCTAGGTGCATGAGGTGAGTTGTGCATGCTGACAACCTGCTTTGTATCAGATGAACTGACTGGTGAGTGAGACAGCCTGGATTCTAGGTTCTTGATATAGATGCACCTCTCACATAATGAAGAAGTGAGTTGTCAGTGTACATGAGGCAATTGCTACATTACCTCAGAATGTCCATGTCTGCCAGGATGGCTGGAGAAACTGTGGGAAATTGTCCATCCATAATGCTAGGTAAGTTGATGTGGTCAAAAAATAGGGAGAGGAAAGGAAGGACCAGGTAAAGCAGAGGACAGGAGAAGTGGACAAAAAATGTGAAGGGCTCATGGGTAGGAACTGTGTTGGTACCTCAGGAGCTTCATTGAATGTATCACCTGTCAATGAAGGGACAATCGCAAGAGCTCACTGATGGAGCACTAGCACAGTACTAAGGGAGAATTTTCAGGCAGAAGTGTTTGCATTTTTAACTGTCAACAGTGCCGACTGCTGCTCGGCAGCACACAATGCCCAAATAAGTGCAAACCCATGCAAATGTGGTGCTTATGCAGGAAATGAGAGCAAATGGATTTAAACAAATTAACCAGTAAAAAAGCTCAGAACTGAGCCCTGTTCCAGCAACCTTCAATCAGATGAGTTCTAACTGCACACTCCTGCCACTATGGTGTAGGAGAATCCTCTCCAACAAAAGATGGTCTGGTTTAGTGTTGAAATTATACTAATAGAACTACATTCAGCAGGTCTGAATCTAGTCTATGCTACAGCAAACAAAGTGCAACAATCTCAGAAAAAAAAAACAGTTCAAATAAGCATTGATATGGTAAAAATGCAGTTCAAAAGTGCAATATACAATGAAAAATTCTACTTAAGCTTTGCAGAGTCAGCAGATGCCTTGGATTGGTCAGATAAATACAGCAGAGCAGTAGCTGGTCACCAATCTCTGTGGAGCTTTGCTAAAACAAGCACCAAGCACAAACCCTTGCAAACATGGTGCTTATGTAGCAAATGAGAGAAAACTGATGTAAAAAATTAACCAATAAAAAAGCTAAAAACTGAGCCCTGTTTCAGCAACCTTCAATCAGATGAGTTCTAACACTCCTGCCACTAGGGTGCAGATGAACCCTTCCAACAAAAGATGGCTTGGTTTAGTGCTGAAGTTATACAAACAGAATTAGATTCAGCAGTTATGAATCTAGTCTATGCTACAGCAAACAAAGTGCAACAATTTCATAAATAAAAAAAAAAAAAAACAGTTCAAATAATCAGTCACAATAAGCCTGTAAAATGTAACATTGTGGGCTCTCTCTTTGATGTCAGCAGGCTCAGAGGGCTGTAACATGTAACATTGTGAAGGCTGCCTCTAATGGCAGCTTCCAGCACTTTCTGCTGTGTTACTGCTGCTATGCCTAGCCTTAATCCTAGTATACCCCATGAATCACTACATTCAACATGGGGTCACAGTATTACTTAGTGCTAACCTATATGTTTCTGAATTGTTCAGCAATTTGGGATCTCCTCAATTACATACGCCATCTGATATATTTGCATGGCTTTCCTTATTCCAATGTCATTATACACTCATTTGCATGTGCTGCATATAATGTATTTTGGCCATTTTGTGGTAGTGCTGTTTGTGTCTTTACCCACATCCTCTCCATGGTAACTACATGAGCTAATTTGTGCAGTGCAATGCACTGTCTATGAATTCCAATCTATATGTCCAATAGAATACATAAAGCAAAGAAGTCAAACCAGCTGCTGTAGTTACCTAAGAATTAAAAGTAGTCACTATTAAGTACAACCCAAGAGTAATGGATCCAAAACTATAACATAGATCAATATGAATGTCTTAGCAAAGGAACTTACATAAGTACTAGCCAATCGCTAATTTATTGGTGAGAAAGACCATTTCAGCTGGAAAAGACATGTACCATACTTTCTCACATTTAACGCAATAGCAGCAGCAGCAGTAAAAAAAGACAAAAGCAGCACCCAGCAATGACTTCTGAATCAAATGGAAAAATGTACAACAATGACCCTATCACTGACAGAGGGGTAAATATAACTGATATATAAAAAGGAACCAGTGACTCTTTATAACAAACGCCTGTAATAATTAAAACTAGAGAACTGTTAATATTCAGTACTGCACCAAAAATAAAATAAAATAGAGAGGAACAGTTGGATAAGTAAAGATGTATAACTGCTCCAGAGACAGGTATTGCACTAAAACTCCAAAAGGTAAAATAATCAGAGTGTGTGTGGGGAGTAGGGGGTGGATGTAAAGCCAACATTGTATAGGAGCTTACACAAAAACAGAAGCCTATACAATTCCATGTTCCCCTCGGGATAGCCCACAAAATCCCTTTTGTTCAAAGTACCAACTGCAACTAACTTAACTAACAAGTAGCGATTAAACAGTGGACAATATAAATAATGCAAGCAGGTAATTCAGCAGAGATCTAAGCAACAGCTAAACACAAGGTGCCTGTGTAAAAGTTTAAAAAGACACACATAGTGCTATTAATAAAAAGTTGCTAATACATCAGTAGCTCCCAGCGCTGCTAGGGCAAGCAGCAGTCATGTTGTAGTTTCTTCTAAATATCATTCCTGGTAGAAAAACATAAACCAGAAGTGAAGTTGTACCTAAGATAATATTCTCTGAAAGTCTTGTTCTCTTCAATGAATGCGCATTGGAGGAGGGGGATCAGTCACAGTGCATACTACTGGGCCAAATCAGTCTGCATCACCCCAAGCAACCTTAACTCTAGGACAGCATTCTGCTATCTTAGCGGACTGTATGTTTGGAGAAGGGAGGGCATTCCTTACACAGTATATGCTACCAGCACAGTCCAGTGTAATTTGCCCCAGCAAACTTAACCATAGGAATCAAAACCTCTCCCTATCACTAACAGACTATTTTCTCTATGACCCTCCCCACCTTCCCAACATAATATTTCCAGAATAAACACTGCTTGCCTGGATTCCTTCTCTTCTCTTAAAATAAACATGAATATTCTCATTGCCTAAAGACTCACCATCTGTTATAATAATAACATTGCTGTTCTATTCTTACCTTGATTGTTTGTGTTTCCCCTACATTGGAGATATACATAGTTGTGTAATTATAGAAATCTGACTCCAATGCAGATATACTACTTGACGCCTGATACCATACTGGAACTTAAGAGACCAAGGTGATACTCGATAAAGCCATCTGCTACACCGTTCCCATCTTTAGATCCCCTTCCATATATCCACTGAGCATGCTGATTACATATGACAGAACAAAAAGTTTTCAATCAAACTGAATGTGCTTACTATGGTTGACTTTAACTACTCCACTGTAAACTGACAAACATATACATCCAGCAGCAAGTATATGTTTATGTATTCTCCAGATTCATTAACTCTAATTCCATTGATCAAAATTTCCACTGTCCACCTGGAGTGATAATCGTTTTGATCTAGCTCTTACCAACTTCCCCCCTTTCTGTAATATCCCTGACACTGTCTCAGACACCGCTCAGCTGTCCAGATTTTCACCGAATGTCTAGATTTTGCCTCATATATATATGGTTTGCTCTTCATAAAATTTATGTTTTTTTTTTCCTTTGGCAAATCACTTAAAATCAAAGTCAGTAAATAATGACACATTTCAGTTTTAGACTTCGTATCCTTTAGAAAATACAGATCACAAATCCTGTTATTCTAGCAACTTTCTAAGTTTATAAGACCAATATTTAAAAATTGTCCCTATTTTGGGGCCTTTGCCCCTCCATTACTTTAGCTTTTGTCTAGATTTCTTGTACTAAGAGGTTTAAAGGTATGTCGGCTCCTCAGTAAAATCTGACTACCTAACAATAAACACACCCTGAAATGCTCCCCTAAAAAAATCAGAGCATTTTGTGATTACTCCGAAACAAACCTCCTCATATTTACAAACCTTCTTGACAACTGCAAATGAATGGTGCAGGTCTTCAAATAGTCCAGTATGTGATGCTGTTGCAGACTCCTCTAAATTCTGTAACATTATGGAAAGTAGCATTAAGGAGTGTGTTTCCATCTGGAGTACTGAAAACCAAAAATACTAAACCCATGGGATTTGATAATATCATTACCTGGCTGTTAACAAATGTTAACATTTAACCAAACCCTTCTGAAACCTATTCAGTTTAAAGTTCTCCATGGGTTATGCCCCTGAAGCATGGATAATGGCCACAGTGATAGCACCACATAAAGGCAATCATACAACAGACCCCAGAAAAATATAAACCTCTAAGCCGCACAAATATCATCAATAAAATTATGGACCACATAATTGCCAAGTTGATAAGAAATTATATGGATGACCTACAAACTCCTGAAATCAAACCAGTTCAGATTTTTAAAGGGAAGGTTATTCATATTAAACCTAGTCGATTTCTTTGAAAGTCAGGAAATGTCAGTAAATCTATGAATGAGGGCCTGATAGGCCATAATGCTTCTCTTGACTTTGCTAAGGCCTTTGTCACCATCCTACATAGCAGTATAATAGATGGATTACACATAATTAATATTAACTTTAAATTCTTATGTAGTCCACTGGAGTGCCAATTGCCTCTATGACATAATCCGCACTATTAAGGTAACGATACTTCCTCTAGCTAGAGGGGTGGCGCCAGTGAAGTTCCATAGGGCATTGTCCTGAGATCTTGCTATATAGCATGTACTTCTTTAATATGAAAACTGATGTCAATAAATTCTGGCTTACTAAGTCTGCTGATGACTATAAACTGGTTGTAATTGTCAAACCCTCATCAGACTATTGAGATTCTCCAGCAATACTTTTACCAAACCTGTGCTCAGTGTTTCAGGAATGGTCTCACCTTAAATTACAAAAAATACAGTACAGTTGCCTTTAGGAAAAATGTCACCCTTTCTTTCTTTGGATCAATATGTCTAATTTGTGGTTAGGAAGTCTTTTGCCTTTCTCATCTGAACTGTTGAGCTGTATCTTACAGGTCCCATATAGATTTTGTTCCTCTCTAGTTTTCCCTTAATACATGTATCCTCAAATACAATGCACCTTCTGAAATGTACCTCAAAAAATACCTTAACCAACTTGATAGACACTAAAGGTTTCTGACAGAGAATATTTTTGCATATAAGTTAGCCTGAAAGATTAAAACCCATTGTCTCTGCTCTGGCTTGGCAGAGTCTTAAAGTATGATTTCTGTTCAGCCTTTCAAGCACTGAAAGTCCCTGTCCTTTTCAATCTCCTCCATCTTTACCAATTTGATGACCTGTCTACACTTACGTCAAAGTTCTCAACCAGTGTATGTCTCTGTATCCCACCCAGAAGGCATTGTCTTCATTTGATAATATCCCTTCTAGTTTTGTACACTGTTCTTGCAGTTTATATTTCTTTTCTAAGTAAATACAAACTGAAGAGAATCTCCTTGCTGATGTGTGAACTTTATTTTATGAAAGTATAAATGAGCAAGGACCTGACATGGTGTAAAATCTGGAGATGATAAAGTATACAAGTTTATTTATTTATGTATTTATTGTATTTGTTTGAAAGTCTACTGGGCCTAAAAGAGCCCATTTTCAGTGGAGGCCCTGGGAGAAAAGATCCAATAAGAACATAGATACACAAAATATTAAACATAAATTGGTAGAAAAGTAGATTTAGCATTGCACATAGTGATTACAGTAATATATGCAGAATATATAAATAAAAGCAGGAATTTAGCTGGATGCCAGATGAATTCAATCAGAGAGGTATAAATAGAGATATATTAATCAGCATTATTGTACCAGTACCAGCAAGTGATAAAAAATAATAATTATGGAGAAAATATTATCAGACAGCAGTAGCAAAGAAGCATGGGAGTTTAGTTATCATATAAGGAGATGGAGGAAGTTAGGTTATTGAGCAGGTAATAGCCAGGAAGAGTTGAAATAATGCTTCAGTATTTCTTTGAAGGTGGTGGTGGTGCTGCCTGTGTTTTTTATAGAAGGTAGAAGTGCATTCCACAGTTTGGCAACAGTGAAGGAAAAGAGGAGTTGACCAGCAGGTAAGGTGGACTTTTCTACTTTTAGAAGTAGATGATTTTCATATCTTAGTTATCTGCTGGGTTGGTATTGAGCAAGTAGCGTCGAGAGAGCAGGACAGTCTGTGGGTCTGTAATTATTTTGTGTGCTGTGGTTAGTTAGGTAAATAAGAGATGGTGGGGGAGTTTCAGCCAGCCTGATTGTTTCAGTGAGTAACAGTGGTAGGATGAGAATTTGGCCTTGTTTCAGTGAGTAACAGTGGTAGGATGAGAATTTGGCCTTTCACATCATATGATCAACATTCAAAACTAGACTTGATGATTGGATAGGAGACCATAAATTCATGTCTGGGGTATATGGAAATAATTCCAAGGGGGTGCCAGTGCTAAGCTTCTCAATTATCCTTTAGCCATAAACTAAGTGTGAATCCATAAAACTATTATATTAATATTAACATGTTTGCTTATACGGTTGTTAAATTTTATGGTACTTAACTTTTCTTTTGGGGGCTTTTCTTCTGCAGCCTTTTCTATATAAGGGTAATATCCAGTAATGATGACCATTATAAAAAAGCATAAATAGAACAGCTTGTGATGCCCCTACACTGGCCCAGTAATCAATGAGCCTCAATAATCACCACTAGCACCAGTGAGGGACGTGCACATTGGGAGGATGACAAGTACACACACAGTAAAATACAATTTCACTTAAGAGCACATAGAGACATAGTCGGTCTGGGGCTGGTTTCTCCCTCTTTCTCCAGATCCCCAATAAGATTCCCCACTGGCACAGCTATAGGGATAAGATCTCAGCTGAGTGATCAAGCCAAAATCTCCAGCACCCTCTCTGTCCAACCAGTGCTTCATGTCCGTATCTAAGTAGCTGACACACACACTTTAAGATTTGATTGATATACAAACACACACATTCCTGGGAATGGCTGGCACAGGTTTACTAACTATGCCCCTTCTGCCCAGACTAGAAGGTAGCTATCACTGCCACCAACCAGATGTTTTATCAGTTACTATAAGGCCCTTACAAAGGGTGACCAATTCTATTGTGTAATGTTACTATTATCCAAATGGTAAGTGTGACCAAGGCCAAGGCTATTTAGGAGTAGCCTACACAATGTCACCAGATACATATGCAAGTACTTTAAGAGCTTAAATACCTCTAAACAAACCAGCAACAATTAAAATATTTAAATATATTTAATAATAAATAATAAAAGTGCATGACAATACTCAATAACTCAACACAGTGACTACAGAGTTCAGAATCACAGGACATATTTTAAAACAACATTGCAGGACAGTTTCAAATAAATACAGAAAACATATAAACTAATCTTACTATATTCCTATCTATATCTATGAGAAATCACTTTTCCCTAGTTACTTACTATTAGCAAAATGCAGGCAGAAGTGCTGATGAGTGGGGTGTTTCTAGGTCAAAAGACAAATACAAAATGAAAGTCTCTGAGAGTTACCAAATTAATATCAAAACATTACTGCTGGGTCAGGTGGATGACATCACTCTTTGTCACATGCCTTCAGTTCTCTGGCTAACAGAAACTAAGAATTTAGCACCTCTGTGCCAGAGGTAGACATCTCTCAGAAGTTTGCCTAGAACTGGAAGTCATAAAACAGTTAAACACTTTTACATTTGAAACCTAGTAATTATTTCTCTTTCAAGACAATAGGAAAACCTCCAACTCTAGACATTGTGTCTACTCTGAGCTGATACAGAGATAACAGAATCATAAAACAATTTCCACTTATTCTCTTGGGGTTTTGCAAGTTAACTCTGTATATTCCAACTTCTACTATTAAAACACACATCTGCAAAGGTATATGGTTTATTCACGTCTGCTCTTTTCCAGCAATGTACACTGTGGTTACATTCTTGAAGCTCAGTACATAACATACAGTTCAACACACACTTCTGCACCAGTAGTTTAATATACACATAACATATAGTTCTCATACATTTGTAAGACAAGCCTATGGATCATTTAATATTCACGGATGACATATGATTATTTACAATATTCCAGATAGCTAGGCTGTCAGTGTCACGTTTTTATATAAATCATATTAATATTTTCAAGTGACATATAATTATTTAGAAAATTCCAGCTAGCTGGGCTGGCAGCATTTTGGTTTGTCACACTCCTCCCCCCATGAGAACTCAAGCTAGTTTTTCAAGTGACCCTTGAGAAATGTTGCTTGAGATGGTTGAGCCTATCTGTGAATACCTTACCCAATTTCCTGTCTTGAGATTCCAGCTGCCTTGGCATTGCTGACCCCAGTACCATGCTGCACTGTCCCATCATATGCCTACAACCCTAGGGTCCACCATAGTACTCTGGGATTTTCATGGTTGGCTCCCTGTAGCCATATATCCCCCTCAGACTCCTCCTGCAATCCACTGCAAATCCTCAGCACAGGGGCCTCCCTATCATGGTAAGGTTTCATCATGTTAACATGGTACAATTTGTGCCCCTGCCTCCTGCCTAGCAGTGCTACCATGTAGTTAAATCACTGACCTTCCTTACCACCTTGTAGGGCCCCTCCCAAGCTGCATGCAGCTTGTTATGTCTGTCAGGAATGAGAACGATTACCTGCTGCCCTACAGCATACTCTATAGCTTGAGCATTCTTGTCATATCAGACCTTTTTCTGCTGTTGGGCTTCTGCCAGGTTCTCCTGGGCCAAGCCCATGCGCTCCCTCAGCCTTGTCCTGAGGTTTGGGACATATGCCACAACAGACTCCTTGTGGGATTCACACTCACCCTCCCACACATCTCAAATCAAATCTAAATGTCCTCTCACCCTATGCCCATACAACAACTCAAAGGGTGAAAAACCTGTGCATCCCTGGGGAACCTCTCTGTAAGAAAACAACAGATGGGGCAAATATGTGTCCCAATCCCTCTTAAACTGGTCTGCAAATGCCCGTAGCACAGTCTTGAGTGTAGGGTTTAACCTCTCAATAAGACCATTAGTCTGGGGATGGTAAGGGGTGGTCTTTAGGTGCTTCACCCCACAGTACTTCCACAGGCAAACCAACAGGTCTGACATGAAATTGGCACCTCTGTCAGTGAGGATTTCTTTTGGGAAACCTAACCTGCTGAAAATCTCTGATTAAGCATTTTCCACCTTTTCTGCCTCAATGGAGGACAGAGCCACTGCCTCAGTATATCTGGTAGCATAATCTGCTACCACTAGGATATACTTTTTGCTTATGGAACTTGTGGTACTCAGAGGCCCCACAATATCCATAGCTACCCTCTGAAATGGATCCTCAATCACAGGCAAAGGCATCAAGGGAGCATTCACCTTGTCTCCTGTCTTGCCTACCTTTTGGCACTGCTCACAGGTCCTGCAGTACCCTGTTACATCCCTGGAAATCCCAGGCCAATAAAAGTTCTGCATGATATGTCTGTTTGTACGTTTATTTCCCATATGACCTGCAAAGAGAATATCATGGGCTATGGCTAGAAGTACCAGATGGTAGGCTCTGTGCACTACCAACTGCTGTATTTTCTCACCTTCTAGCCCTCCCTCAGGAGTCCACTCTCTATACAGTAACCCTTTGTCCAAGTATACAGATTCCCCTTGCCTTGATAATCAGGTGCTTCACTAGCTACCTCCCTCAGGCCTTGTAATATGGGGTCTGAGAGCTGAGCCTGTCTCAGCTCTCACTCAGTAACCCTTCCCAGCCCCCCTCCACAGGAAGTTGGGTATCCTTTGACAGCGGTGCCTCATTGTCAGCCTGTGTACTAGTATTACTCACCTCTGCCTTTGCAGTCACTCTGTCCAAGGGAACATCAGTACCCACAAGCAGCTGTGGCCCATCTTCAGTCTCACTGGTACAGGGTAGCTCCCTCCCTGAAGTAAGCACCTCACTAGTCCTTGCTGCAAGTGTGCAGTCTGTCTGGGCATCCCCCAGGCTGCCAGACCCACATGCTTGTCTAAAATCCTGACTGCATGAAACTGCATGCACAAATGGTACTGCATTATCAAAATTATTCCCTATCAGGGCATCTGCAGGGATATCCTCAAACACACCTACTTGCTTGCTTCCTTTTCCACTCTCCTAGTCAAGGTGAACCCTAGCCAAAGGTATTTGGAATGGGGTCCATCCTAAAGCTCTGACTGGAGTAGACTGCCCAAGCTAGTAGTGCTCCTCTGTAACCATTGCAGACTTTACAATGGTTAGGTCACAGGCTGTGACTCTCTTGGCCATGGCCTCTTTCCCATTCACTAAGATAGGTTATAACCTTGTGTGGTAGTTTAGTACCCTTGTTGTCTCGAGACAAATTACTGCTGGCATTTTGTCATTCCCATTTACTGGCTCGCCCACCTTTTGTTCCCCACCTTGCCTCCATGGACATCTATATGCTACATGGCCCTACTGGTTGCATTTAAAACATTTAACCCTTAGTCCTGGATATGTACCTGGACAAGTGGCTTCCCCTGCTACTGGTGGACTCTGTTGGGGCAGTCTGGGCTGCCTACCATGGGTTCCCTTAGACCCATGAGCAGCACTGGGTGTCCCTTTCCTGTGCACTGATGCCCTGCTTGCTAGGTATAGGTCAACCTTCTTACCCATCTCATCTGCATCAGTGCATTGTCTATCAACTACCAGATTCTCATGTCCTCAGGCAAAATGCTAATGGCTTGTTCCCAAACCAAAAAGTCTGACAGCCCTTCAAAAGTGGTGACCTTACATCCACTCACCCACCTATGAAAATAAGTGCTTAGTTCAGCAACATATTCACACACACTTTCATCTGCCTTGCATCTATGCTCATGAAACATTTTCCTATAAGCTTCAGGTATTAACTTAAAAAATTTTAGCAAACAGTTCTTTACAACATTATAATTTAAACAGTCAGTATCAGACAATTTGGAAAGAACAGTTACAGCTTTACCATGGAGTAAGGGGGTCAGGAGCCATAACCAGAACCTTTTGGTCAACATTATTCTGTTTACATACCCTTTCAACCATATGAATGAAACTGTCAAAATTATCCCCCTCTGTAAAGTGTGGAAGAAATTTACTGACCTTTGTTGCTTCTGGAGTTCAGTTACTCCCTTCCCCATTACCTCCATGACTCTAGCAAAGAGTCAGCATCTACTTTTCATGTTGCCTCTGCCTCTCCTTCTCCTCAGATTCCAGGTGTCTCAGTCTCTCTGCTGCTTCTATTTGCAAATGCTTGGCCTTCAACTCAAGCCTCTTTAACTCCAGATGGATTTTTAAGTCCTGTGTGGAAAGGGTGAGGTGTCCATTTTCTGAGAGTTGTAGATCTCCACAGCCAATCTGAGTGTCCTCATGGTGGCTATTCTGTGATGAAGCTGTGACTAAAGCTGCAATCATGTCTGCTTTAGTCAGGTTGGTATGCACCAGTTCTTTATCCTGGCACATCTCAGCTAACTGGCTCCTTGAAAGGCTTGCCATACCCTTCTGCTGACATGCTTGCCTGCTCTCCCTAACTAACTAAGCTAACAAAAAAATAAAAAATAAAACAATTATGATATGAACTCTGAATGTTCACTGCATGGCTGATTGAGAGTACAAACACCTTCAGTGACCACTGTACACAGGCTACAGGAATTCAATATCCAGATCACTACAAGTCAATTAATATGTGATGTGGCTAACTTATCACTATCAACCCATTAATATGTGACGTGGCTATCCCAGCACCGCCACCAATTAATACATTAATATGTGATGCCCCTGCACTGGCCCAGTAATCAAGGAGCCTCAATCTTCACCACTAGCACCAGTGTGGGATGTGCACATTGGGAGGATGACAAGTACACACACAGTAAAGTACAATTTCCCTTAAGAGCACACAGAGATCACAGTCAGTCTGGTGCTGGTTTCTCTATTTTTCTCCAGATCCACAATAAGACTCCCCACTGGCACAGCTATAGGGTTAAGATCTCAGTTGAGCAGTCAAGCCAAAACCTCCAGCACCCTCTCTGTCCTACCAGTGCTTCGTGTCCCTGCCCAAGTAGCTGAAACACACACTTTTAGATTTGATTTATATGCAAACACACACACACACTCCTGGGAAAGGCTGGCACAGGTCTACTAGCTATGCCCCTTTCTGCCCAGACTGGAAGGTAGTTACTGCCACCATCCAGCTCTTTATCAGCTACCACAAGGTCCTTGCAATGGGTGACCAATTCTACTCTGTAATGTTACTATTATCCAAATGTTAAGTGTGACCAAGGCCAAGGCTTTTAGGAGTGGCCTACACAGTGTCACTAGATACATACGCAATTACTCTAAGAGCTTAAATATCTCTAAGCAAACCAGCCACAATTAAAAGGTTTAAATATATTTAATAATAAATAATAAAAGAACAAGATAATACTCAATAACTCAACACAGTGACTACAGAGTTCAGAATCACAGGAAGTATTTTTAAACAACATTGCAGGACAGTCTCAAATAAATACAGAAAACATCTAAACTAATCTTACGATATTCCTATCTATATCTAAGATAAATCACTTTTCCCTAGTTACTTACTATTAGTAAGACGCAGGCAGAAGTGCTGATGAGTGGGATGTTTCTGAGTCCAAAGACAAATACAAAATGCACTGTCTCTGAGAGAGTTCCCAAATTAATATCAAAACATTACTGCTGGGTCAGCTGGATGACATCACTCTTTTTCACCTGCCTTCAGTTCTCAGGCTAACAGAAACTAAGAATTTATCACCTGTATGTCAGAGGTACAGATCTCTCAGTAGTTTGCCTAGAACTGGAAGTTGTAAAACAGTTAAACCCTTTTACATTTGAAACCTAGTAATTATTTCTTTTTCAAGATAATAGGAAAACCTCCAGCTCTAGACATTGTGTCTGCTCTGAGCTGAAACAGAGATAATAGAATTGTAAAACAGTTGCCACTTATTTTCTTGGGGGCTTTACAAGTTAACTCTGTATGTTCCAACTTCTACCATTAAAACACACATCTGCATAGGTATATAGTTTATACACATTTCTGCTCTTTTCCAGCAGGGTACACTGTGGTTACATTCTTGAAGCTCAGTACATAACATACAGTTCAACACACACTTCTGCACCAGTAGTTTAATATACACATAATGTATGGTTCTCTTACATTTGTAAGGCAAGCCTATGAACTATATTAATATTCACAAATGACATATGATTATTTACAAAATTCCAGATAGCTGGGCTGGCAGTGTCACATTTCTGTATAAATCATATTAATATTTTCAAGTGACATATAATTATTTACAAAATTCCAGCTAGCTGGGCTGGCAGAATTTCGGTTTGCCACACAGCTATTTAACAAAAAGCAGGCTGCTCTACTCAGAACTTCTTTGATATACCATGACTTGAACATGACAGAGCTCACGTTAAAGTTTATTTACATGCTTTCTTGCCAACTACCATTACAAACAAAAAAGATAAAACAACCAAGATAAACAAAAATAAAAAGAAATTAGAATAAATAGAATTAATATACGAACATGAAAGAATATAAACAATCAATATGACCACTGGATAACATTTTGACTAAGGGCATGAATGCAGATAAAATAGCAAAGGGTAAAATAAGTCATTGAGACAGAACTGGGAGTGTCAAGGAAATACTGATTATATATCAAATTTACATAACATGTAAATGTACCACCAGGTTGGTATGATGTGTGCATGAAGCATACGTCCAAGTACAAGTTCAGAAAACTGGCTGAGGAAGAATAACTAGATTCATTGCTTCAGAAGAAGGTGGAGGTTAGCGCACAAAAACAATTAGTAAATCATGGAGCTTTTACCCTTAAACCAACATAAAGGGAATCACAAAAAGCACTGTAACATGACATGGAGAAGGCCAAAGCACTGATCACTATACTGTATTGTACAGTGTGCAGTATACTCCAGAGATCTACAGCCCCATACTCTAAGAATTCTCTTAAGGGGTATCAGTAGCACTAATAATGGTCATATGCGCTCCACCATGTTGCAGTCGGTTGCATTGTGTAAGTCTGTATAATGCTGTTATGCTGCACTGTATAGTGCAAATTGCCTGATAGTGTGACTGTTAGATATGTCTCTTCCAGTTTTCATAGAAACATTATGCTGAGTCATGCAGTACTCAAACTATTCATTAACCCAAATGCTTGTCTATGAAGCCGGCCAAGAAGGCATTGTCATCATTTGCTACTATCCCTTCGGATTTTGTACATTATTCCTGTAGTTTAAACATATTTCCTGTAGCACAAACTGAAGAGAATCTCTTTGCTGATGTGTGAAACTTATTTTATGAATGTGTAAATAAGCAAGGACCTGCCACAATGTAAAATCTGGAGATGCCAAAGTATGCAAGTTAATCACAGAAGTTTAGGGTAAGGCTGGATTAATAAGCATTTAACTTCTGCTCTGCATCTAAGTCTGTGATACTTACAACAGTACAGGTAAAATATGTATTATAGTGCAAGGGAGGGTGGGCAGCCTTTTTTTAATAAAGTATCAAAACTAGCACTCATTTCT
Source organism: Protopterus annectens (assembly GCF_019279795.1). Taxonomy (NCBI): domain Eukaryota; kingdom Metazoa; phylum Chordata; order Ceratodontiformes; family Protopteridae; genus Protopterus; species Protopterus annectens. The sequence continues at coordinate 7,773,513 of NC_056727.1, read as the reverse complement.
TTCTTTGTCCCACAATGTGTATCAATTACCCATCTCAGTCATGTAGTCTGCATCACCTCAAGCTTCCCCAGCTGCTCTGCCTTCATTGCCAGGTTTCTATACCATCCTGAAGTACTGGTCATGCCAATTATTTTATTCACCTTAGTTTTCTTTTTTTTTGAGGGGGTGGCTTTCTTCTGTCACACACTACCCCTGTCAGGTTATGCCAGCTGGCTGCAGTACCTCAGATTTTAGCTTTCACTTCCTCATTTAGATTTCCCTTCACTTCAACCACACCTTCCCAATACCTGACACTATTAATCTTTACAATATTTCCCTTCTATCTTAGTTTTCTGTTTCTTTTTATTCCCTCTGTGATGGCCCCTCTCTGGGCCAGTAATCAAGGAGCCTGAATCCTCACCACTGACACTGAAGAGGGACATTCACTTGGAACAAAAACATATATACACAGTATTTCCAGATGAAGCTTTCTGCAACAAGCACAATTTCCCTTAAGAGCACACAGAGAATACACTCAGTCTGGGGTCTGGATTTCTCTCTCTGTCGCCCTCCAAGTCCCCATTAAGACTCCCCACTGGCACAGCTATAGAGCTGAGTCTTCAGCCGAATGTCCAAGCCAAGTCCTCTAGCACCATCTCTGTGAAATCAGAAACCAGTGCTTCATGTCATGGCTCCAAGCAGCTGACACACACACACACACACACACACACACACACACACACACACACACACACACACACACACACACACACACACACACACACACACACACATTGTTTTACATTTGATTTTCATACACACACACACACACACACACACACACACACACACACACACACACACACACACACACACCTGGGAAAAGCTGGCACAGGTTTACTAACTATGGCCCCTTCTAGCCCTACTATAAGGTAGTTACTGCCACCAGACACGCCAAAGCCAGCTACTCTAAGGCTCTTACAAGGGTACCCAATTATACTGAGTGAAATTAATATTCGTACAAATAGTAGTGTTTCTCCTATCCTCTTTCTATCTACTTCTCCTATGATTTTCCTTAGCCAAAAATGGAATTATCTTCCCACTTCACTAAGGACTTCAGAGAATGCTGGTAACTTTAAATCTCTGCTCCATTCTTACCACTCTTCTAATTGGAAATGCAACTGTATTCTCCCCTCCTAGCCTTCACTCCATCTTGAATTTCTAAATGCATTGGCTCACTCTGAATATTTGCTAATACAACGATACTGCTATAATGTATAGAATGTGTAGAGTTTTTTTCTCTTTTCTCTTTGAAATCAACATATACTTTACATCCTCAAAATTATTATGCTATGTAACCATTGTACATTATATGTCTCCAACTTGAAATGCATTTGTATATTGTAACTGTTTTTACTATACTTTCCTGTATCTTTAATTAAACCATGTATTATGGAGCTTTTTTCCCTGGGGCTTCACTGAAAATGGGCTCTATGAGCCCAGTGGACCTCCCCAGTCATCACACTGAAAATAAAATAAAAATAAATAAATAGTGTTTGGATCAATGCAGTAAGGCTTTCATGAGTGGCCACAGAGTCACCAAACAGATATAAGTACTCTGAAAGTTTAAAATATTCTGTAAAGGACCAGCCAGAATGAATAATTTAAATATATTTAATAATAAATAATAAAAGAACATGAAAATACTAAATATCTATTTACAATAAACGCCAGAGTTTCAATCACAGGAAATATTAAAATAACACAGATGAATAGATTCACACAGATACAGAAAAACAGTACTTAACTAATGTCACTATATTTTCCCGACTAAATAAAAAAAAAAAAAACTATTCCCTGGTCACTTACTAGAGCAAAGCAAGATGAAGTAGGTGAGGGGTCTTTCTACATCAGGATTTAAAAACAGAGTGCTCCCGAGACTTCTGTCTCACCTAGTATTAAAACATTATTTCTGTACAGAATGACATCACATATATCTGGCTATCTGACTTCTGGTTCTCATGCAACCCTCCATTGCTAGAAGTTGTCAGGATTTATCACATAGGTATCAATAATACTTGTTAAGATTTGCTGCAGCTCCCAGAAGACATAAAACAATTTAAAGCCTTCACCCTTTCAAAGTAGCAATTAGTTCACCCCCAATGACAATGCAGGAAGCTTCCTAGTACAGACTTTTTGTTTCTGGCTACATTCAAAACTGTGAGATGACATTGCTATGGCCTAGGCCCAGTAATTTAATTTTCTTACTATTTCTCAAAGTAAGATGGATTAAGATTAACCCAACTCATCCAAGCACACAAACTCATTTACAACCCCACTGTTTGTCCCTCCCAAGCTACTACCGTTGAAATGTATGAACCACAATGACTTCTAAGATCTGATTCATAAAAACTAAGCAAACTGCACAAACCCTCACGTCCAGCTGGGAATCACCTAATGTCCTTTTCTCTTGCACGCCTCTGGAATTCTCTACCATCTCCTATCTGCATCACCAGCAGTCTCTCCTCATTTAAAACCTTGCTGCACTCACACCTAACTTCACAATGGAGGTGCTCCTGTTCCCATCCTACCCAATCTTTCTAATACCACTTCCTACTCTCCTAGAACTAAATACACCATCACTGCCTCCCATAATTCCACATCACTATTGAGCTATTTGACCAACTATTTAACAGTTATCCTATGCTGCTACTTTTGTGTAAAAAAGTGTTTTTTATTGCTGTTTTACAAAGTATACTGATGTATTCTATCATTGTTAACCTTTTCTTATTATATTTACTTTATATTTATATGGGATAAGCTGTAATGTACATTTGCAATGTGTACTATTTATTTGTATTTTTCTGGAGCTTTTCTCCCCAGGACTCCATTGAACATGGGCTCCTTGTGGGCCAATTGGACTATCCTGGCAAACAATCTGCAAATAAATAAATAAAAATAAATAAATAAATAAACCTCTTCTCTTCCAGTATCCTCTGTTACAATATATACATTTAAACAGTTGCAATAATGCATGTTCATTTCTTTTCTTTCTAGCAGGCACACTGTTGATACTTTTTTACCACAAGCAACTTTACAAATACATTTTCAACACAAGCATCTGTAGAAATCAGTTTGATATTCAAATAAAATATAATTATTTACTAAATTCCAGCTAGCCATGCTGGCATATAATACATGCACTGCCCTACTTCTCCTACCATAGCTGGCAGTACATCCTGTCATCACACCCTCATTTCTTGCTATGACCACTGTCTTCTTTGATACCAGTTTCACCATACATGCCTTCAGTTTTGGATTTCTGTCCCTTAAAATAGTCTGTTTATAATAATTCATCATCTGCGTACAGCAGCTTTGTTGATATGCCCCTTCTAACATGTTGCTAATGTAGTCCATCACCAATATGAATAGCAACATGCTCAAAGCTGTACTCTGATGCACACATACTCCTAGTGGAAACCTCTCTGTGAGTCTGAACACTGTTCTTTCTTGTGTCATTGGGTCCATTAACATGACCTGCACTAATTCCTCTAATGTCTTCAGGACTATGAACCATTGCATTTCTATATTAGCTTTACTGGGACTTTATCATGTTATTTCTTCATATCTAGGGATGCCCATTGTTTTCTCTGTGTTAAATGAATTAAATATGCTCACAGCAGCTTTACATGTACACAAGCAGCATTCATCAGCATTTATATTTTAATGTTATTTCTAAATGTATGACTTTTTTGTTTACATACTCACATTTGTAGATGCTGTATGAACATTTCACGTTTCCTACACCTTCAACATTTATTTAACTGACAAGATAAGAAATATCTATTTAGCTGATAAAATACTAATTATCAATAAAATGTAATTATTTGTGCATTTGTATTTGTTAACTAATCATTCTGACCATGTACCATCTTAGTCTGGGTGTTAATATTTACACATGGTAAAATCATGCACAAATAAAACATGTGTATTTTATTTATGTATTTATTTATTTATTTACCGGAAAAGACCAACTAGGCCAGAAGCCCATTTTCAGCAGAGGTCCAAGAAAAAAAGCTCCACAGAAATATAAGCAAAATGCAATAATTAGATATTAAGATAGTATACAAATAGTAAGATGCAGAATACACATCATCCAGTTAGTGTATACAAAGAAGTATTCAATACTGTTTTGTAATAGATACAAGTTCAAAAAAGAAAATCACACAAGTGAGAATAATTAAATTAGTACTGTGTACATATTAAATATAATAAGTATAAACAAATGAGAGTTCCTTTTTTTTTTTGAGAAGTAGCAACACCGAGCAGACTGAGAAAATGAGGTAAGGAGTAAACAGTGTGGTAACAGAGTTATAGATATCTTGTCAGTCAGGTTTGGCACAGGAGCAATGCCAGTTTTTGAATAGATGTTACAATATAAGAAGCTTATTCTGCACAGTAAAAAAGCACTGCAGTATAAGACCTAATGAAATAATATATTTAAAGAGTTCAAGACTCAAAGCAACATTCAACAATCTGATATAAAGATTTGCAGTATAAATCTATTTACATTATTGTCATGACACCTACCCTGACAAAGTCATACAGATCCAGAATGGAAGAAGAGGCGTACGTGGGGTGTGTGCAGAATATGGAATTAATGAATGTGGTAGATCTCTTTGGGTAAAAAGATTGTGAAGGAATATCTGGTAACTGTTTGGATGAACTTATCTAAGGAAAATAAACAGATATGGCCCCAAACTGTTGTCCTATATGAAAGCATATTTTCACAGAATTTTTTGGCACAACTATAATTGCTTTCTGATTATTTTGGCTTTATTCTGTTTGATTCTTTTAGGCTCCAGTACCTTGGGAGTTAGCACTTTCAATCCCAAATAGAGGAGGGTCATTTCTTCTAAACAGCCTAAGCAAAGGTCAAAGAGGGCACCTGCTGGTCAGTCTTCAATTACTTTATGCTCTCAAGAAAGGTTGGTGGAGGTCAGAAAACAGCACAAGCTAATTAGTTTGCTTCAGATGGGGTGAAGGTCATACAGGTTGCTATTAGCATAGGTCTATGGTAACTCTTTTACCACTGACCTTTGTTTTATATTTGTTTGCTGATGACAAGTAATAGCAATAGTGAAAGCAGGCAATTATCCAAAAAGCAGATGCTCTCTAGCCACGATGCTAATCATTTCTGTTGTTTGTGCATGTGCTGCAGAAATCATCTTTGTAAGTAGTGCTTTGTTGTATAATACCTTGCTAGAACAATATGAGGGTTGGTCAGGAGTGCAGTAATATAGCAATGCCTGGCTCTACATATGTCAGTTTCAAGCTCTTGTGTTGAATTCAAAGTAGCAAGCATTCTACAAACTATACTATCACTAACACATTTTATTCTGAAGATAAATTACATTAGCATTTGTTAAAGTGTCATAATGCATTTGTTTTATTAATGTCTCTAATACTTTGTTCAGCCCTTAAGCTATTTAATGGCATTCCCTCTTAGCATGGCTATGTATCCCCCAGATTGTTTTTATTCTTGGAATAATACAGTTAAGATCTCAGTGGCACATTTCCCTTTTTGTGATATAATGGGGTTTTAGGGCTATTAAAGCACTTACTAGTCCACATAGCATGTGAAAAAAGACTGCCAGAGTCACACACCATTATTTAAAATATTTTTTACTCTCACTTCTAGGTCATACTATTAGATTATCATAACTGCTGCCAATTATTTCAGAAGACACAGTTCAAGATGCAGTGATGTCAGAATAATAGACTTCAGTGATAGTCCATTCTGATCACAGGGAACGCACTATTAAATAAACGGGAGTGGGAAAGAAGCCATGTGAGTCATATTAAATGTTGATGTGTTTATTTTAATCCAACAAATACCATAGTATATTCAAAAATAGTTAAACAAGTAATATCACAAAAGAAAGGAAAACTATAGGTAAAGTGTCTCAACATTGCCAGTGATATGCAGTGGAATAGTATATATGTGAAAATGGTATTATCTCATAAATTTGTAAATTCAGTAAATATGATTGGCTGCTTGAATTCAGCAGCAATCCTGCTATTTAACATCATACCTGTATTAAAGCCAGTCTCAGTACAACCTTGTTACAAACAGTTAACCATTGCATCACTTCTATTCCACTACTTCCCTCACATTAAACATAAATCTCCTCTTAGAAATGAATCATGTAAATCATTAATTCTTCAGTAAAATGCATTGGACCATTCTTGAAAACAAGTAAATTACTTTCAACTCTTAAAATATTCTTGTGTCATTTTGGGCTTTCAAACACTTTCCCTAACATCCCAAAGACATTCTGGTTCCACTGTGACAACTTGAAACTACCAAGATCAAATGGCAAAAACTTGACAACATGTGGTCACATTGCCTGAACATGAGTACTGACAAAACTCATATCACAGCTGCTTAAGTGCATAGACAACACATGCAAAGGTAACAGGAAATGATAACTTTTACAGGGGAGGCAACCCCCCTCTACCCCATATAGGAGCAACCCCCACGCTCTTCAACTCCAACCCTTATTATTTTCACTCCCACGTTATGCACTTTGGGGAAGGAGTAATCATTGTATGGCACAGTGAAGCCTGTTTTAGTATCTCTGAGATGCTGTGAGGTCAGATAATATATATAGAAAAACTCTGAGGAAGAGTATATATGTCTCAAGAATAAACAATGTGTGTACTGCAACACTCAAGCTGTTACACCTGGGCAAGTGTGATATCATCCTGGGTGATTTCAGCAACAGAATGCAAGTCAGACACTCCTTCAACAGCATAATAATGCTCCAAATTTCCCACAGATCTGCAGAATATATCATTATTGTATACATGGGTCCCTAATATAGTAGTATGCTGTCCAGGATTATACTTCTGTCTTAGGTGTACTGCTCACTAGGACATCATTTGTTCTCCTACAACCCAAAAGTCTGATTTTATTTGATGGAGAAGAAGAGCTCTAAGAATTATGGCATACATCAGACTAATGCAGCATACTGTGTATTTTACGACTGCCCATGTCTCTATACATGTTTGATGGCTCTTCACATATAAACCTATAACCCAAAGGCATGCCATTAACTAAACTTCTAATTATCTTAGTCATCTGCAGATAATGACATGATCTGTGACTAACTGCATGCAGGCACCCTGTGGTGGCAAACCTGTCACAGGAGTTTTTTATTTAATGCTATTATAAAAATGAAAAATGTATGCATGTGTCCTCCAATGGCCTAATGTCACACACCTGTCACAGCCTGAAATATGCTTGTGTCCTGCAATGGATCAATGTCTCAAACTTACCATAGCTGCCGTTTATTCATGCAACTGTATAAAAATAAATAAATATTATGCATGGACCTTGCAATGTCCCATCATTCCAAAGCTGTCACAGTTTAGTTTTGCTCATAAAAAACAATTATAATAATAACAATTTTTCACATAACACAAGCTACAAGATTTGAATGGGAGTATTTCCTGTCAGTTAATAAAAAAATTAAATAAAACTTGAAAAAACACCTTCAGTACAACACAATCTTTTTTATGCCTTCATACCACAAATCTTGAAAAGAAAGAAAAAGATATCACTAAACAATCCCATAGATGACAGTTCACAGTAAGCTACTGAAGTGGACTTTTTATGATGCTTTGTGTTAAACCACAGAAAACATGCTTGCTGGTATTTTAATATCAGCACACAGAAATGAAGTATTTTATTTATTTATTTTACATCTGATGACTGGGAAAGTCCATCTGGACAAGTAGTCCTTTTTCAGCGTAGGCCTGGGGAGAAAAGCTCCACATTTAAGTACAGTACAATATTAAAGCAGACAGTATATCTACACATCAACTTCCCCACTTTGTTATTCATCCAGGAAGCCTAGCCCTGCACTCTTTTTATCTAGTAGTGTCTTAAAAACACACAAACACAAAGGCCATAGATGAGGAAATGCCTCCAACTGCAACTCTCCGTGATGTTAATGCCAATCTATAATGACACACTCTCATAGCTGTTAAACTGGTGCTCGTTATACTGTAAATGGGCAGGCAAATTTCCAGTGCAGCAGCACCATAGGTGACTTACTCCAGAATCCAGTCATTCAACACAGACGTTTCTGGTAGAGGAGATGATAATGACAAATTTCATTGCTTGTCACATTCTGAATTCCTGTATCTGTTCATATACTCATTTTTTTCAGTGTGCTTTCTGGGTAGTACAGCTTCAATATGTGAGTCTCAGTCTCTGATATCTGCAGTGCTGTCCCGTCCTCTGTACACTACTGCAAATGCTGTGAACTGGCAGCATCAAAGACAGATTCAGCTGTACTAGCTCAGCAAATCTGCCTTTATTTCTTACGTCATCATCATTTCTAAATTGAGTTAAATGGGTTACTCCATGGACACTATTTAATCATGACCACAGCCACAAGGATATTGATAAAATGGCATTTTTTGCAGCCAGTTAGCCAAGAAAACCAGACTAGCCAGAGAAAACCCACATAGATGGGTGAAGAATGTATAAACTCCATGTTACTAGTGACCTGTACTTCAGACTGAATCCTAGACCCCAAAGCTGTGAATGACAGATCCTTCAATAATCCACCATACTTATTATTAATAAATATGTGATCAGATCATTATCTTATTTCATAAACAGTACTAAAACTAAATTGCCATTGATTATGTTTATTCTGCTACATGAATAACATTGGCATGATTCAACCAAAAAGTAACATTTTAATTTGATATTTGAATTAGTGGGTATCCATCTTCAACCCCTTTTTTCCATAGGGTGTCACTTCAGCAGTGACAATCATTATGGTAGTTCATTCATACCACTCACTTGCACAAATACACTCTCACCTACAGACAACTTAGAGCGTTCAATCCACCTACTGCATGTCTTTGAAATGTGGGAGGAAACTGGAGCACCCGGAGGAATCCCAAGTGACTGCAGGGAGGACATGCAGACTCCACACAGAAAGCACCCGAGCCAAGAATTGAACTGGAGAATCTCTTGCTGTGAGGCGACAATGCTAACTGCTGCACTACTGCAGCCACCCTTGAAAAAGTGGGTATATGCAGTAGATATTAACATTTTTAGAGTGTTTGATACTATTAAGAAAAAATACAGTTTATGTACAAATAAACACATAAATGAATTAGATAATTTCAGTAAGAATGTTCTTATTTAATACATTTTTATAATATAAAGTCACAAATTAGGCCCCTTGCATAAAACAGAATATGTCCATCTTGAGTTAAATAAAGCTCGTCAGAAAATTCCCCAGAGATGCAGGCACAGGGAATACCAACTTAATGCTTTGTTTGTTAATGGCCTCAAGCCAGCTAGAGGTCAGTGATGTGACTGCACCCCAGAGCTCCATTGTGTTTGAGATGTAAATGCCTTTGTTATAATAAGATAATATGCTTAACAGTAAATTAAAAGAAACATCTGTTTCTTTTAGTCACAAAATTTCATTTTGAGAAGAGTTTTTTCATCTCATTCAGTAAGAATATTTCAGAAACATTTGATGTAATATTGGATATTTGAATTAATTATTGCACATCAGTCGAGCCTACCATGGGCAATGGTTTAAGTTTGTATTGTTAGACAGCCTGGACTCAAGTACAAGTGCATCAGTGAATTAGTATTACTAGTAACAAGATCAATGTCTGCATCACTGTATGTTACACATACAATACTGTTTAAACTTCTGTTAAAATATGTTAACAGCAAAAATATTTTTTTCACAGAGCATTAAAATACATTGCAGATGGCCCTTGATTAATATATTTCTAAATATTAGAAATGTGAAAGGGACAGACAGTACCAAAAGACTACAAAACACAAATGAGAAAAAAAAGGTTTTAGGTTTGTAACATTTTCTGGACCTTCAGCTATTTCTTGCTAGTTCCAAAGCTATAGTTTATAAACCTTCCAGATTACAAAGGAATATTTATCACATTGATTATTTCTTTTTCAAAAGTCAGAATTTAGAGCTCTTTTTGATGGCATTATAAAGTTTAAGAGGTATTTAATGTGATTTTTATCTGCAGTTCACAAGTTAAACAAAAAAATAAAAAAAGGTCTGTTCATTCCATATGATGTTTGGAGCAGGTTTATTTTTTATACTATGTCATATTTATTTATTTACTGAATTTGTTAAAAAGGATTGATCACTGATCAGTTATGACCAATTTCAGTCTCAGTGTGGGGTCAATAACATGACCAGTCATACAGAGTACAGAAGATAACAAAAACATTTAGTAACCGTCAGAACCATAGCTAGCTCACCTAGTGCCTGATGCCAGTACCTGAAATAGCACCCCCCCCAAAAAAAGAGGGGACTTTGGCTTTTTCTGTAGATAGCTCCTATAGATACATGACCCCCACCCCACCCCTGGTTCTCAAATAGCTAAAGTGCCTTTCTGTGCAAATATTTTGGTACAGAAAAACAAAATGCAGGAACTCTCAGTCACTCTCCCTAACACTTTGCACCTGGGACGGCTGCCTCCCTTACCCCCACTGGTTGCTACTGGTGACAGTGAGTAAAATGCAAAGAATGTGCAATGCTGAGAATACAAAAATATATAAACCAATAAAGTACACATTCCCTTTGAATGGTCTAAAATAACTTTTTAATGAAACATAGGATTTCCGTTCATTTATTTGTCTGTTGGTTTGTTTGTTAACTAGATAGGTGGACTTATCCGAGTACGTTTTCAACCATACCCCAACTCAAGGTCAATAGCTGTATTATAGTCATAATGCTATGTAAAGCAGATATAAGTATGGAGAGCAACTGCTACAAACTTACTTGAAGGAGTTGAAACAGTAACATTAGACATCTAAAAATGCCAGTTCCCTTAACATAATAACACACTTGGGTAGAAGGCTGCATTTGTGTTGCATTTCTACATGGGTTAAGCAGAAGTTTGCTTCTGTGCATAAAGTTATAATCGTCAAACCAAAATAGAGCATTTTTCACTGGAGAGGCACAAGAAGGTTAAAATGGAGCAAAGCAAGTTAGAGAAGAAACAATCCAAGCCTTTCGACTCACAGAGGAATCAACTCACTAAGCAGAACTTAGTGAAGTTAAACTCCTCACTTTCTGTTTTCCATAGGAAATCACTGCTTGTGTGGTTTCTAACTGCATTCTGGCACTAATTCCTGTCTTCAGTGTGATTTCTCCCTTTTTTTGTGTATGGGCAGCCATAGGGTTGGTATATAGATAGATAGATAGATAGATAGATAGATAGATAGATAGATAGACAGACAGATAGACAGACAGAGATGTACAGGAGGAGTGTGGTGGGCTTGCACAAAACATAAGTGATGCTGGACTTGCCTCCTGCAAAAAACAGTTATGTTTATTGTTTTAATGTTTTCATTAGGTTTATTTCTTGAGCAGTTTTGCTCAGTGACTTGCTTCCTTCCCAACATATGACTCAATAACTTCTACTGGAAGCCTGAAAGCAATATGGCTATAAATGCAAGGTATATCATATAGCTTAAATAAAGTATTGGGATTTAGTATTTATCCTACAAAACAGAGTTCTAGACCTCTAATCACCACTTACATTTTACCTGATTCTCAATAAATGTCTTTGCTATCCAACGTTTCTGTATCCCTCCCTGTTATAGTACAATATTATATATAATATTATAAAGATTTTACTGACACGATCTATGATCATCCATACAACCCATTTTCCTTATCCAAACTATTATTTCTGGATAGTTTATTCCAAATGTTTCACCCCTCTTCATATATTCCATGTTCGCTCCTTGTTTTAAATTCTTCAGTCTTAATTCATTACTTTACCTTTTTTTGAAACTTTCTTTAATTTAGAATCTTTTCATTGCCAACAATATTCTTATAGATCTTAAATGTCTAAGTATGTTCTCCTCAGATTTTGTACAAATAATAACATTCACTTTTCTTTTCAGCTGTGACTTTCTGTATAAAAAAGAAACACTTATGTTGTTACCCATGTCTGCACACCTTCCAGTACTATAAAGCCACCTGCCATTCTTGCAACTGAGAATGAAGCCATCTAACAAGGTAGGAAGTCATCAGGGATATGTGCTATATTACAAGGATCATTGTCATCGGCGGCTAGCTGCTTTTTACACTTCACTGATTAAAAACACAAAACTTGAATTGTTTGTGTAACAAACTACAAGTATACTTAAATAAATCACATGCATTTAACCAGCCTAGAGCACAACATTCATGCAGTTCCTGAGCTGAGTCTCTTCTAGTATGGTAGATGGTCTTCTTCCAAATTGCCTGCACTATGAACTTATAGCATAGCTATGTCCTATTGCATCACCTGGTCCCTTTCAATACACTCCATCAGGTATGCTATGCATAGTTTACATTACTATACAACCATTACTGTTGTGTTTTTTTAAGATATGACTGTTCTTTTTACCATATGGAATAGGTCTCCATCTCTTCCTCTACAGATGTCTAAAAGTAAAGTAACATTTTGTTGCAGGTAACCACCACTTACATTACATTACCAAAAGAGACTGCAGACTCATCACACAACCTCCAAAGTTACGTAGCAAATTGATGTTCACTGATCTCTGTCATATTTCAATGTTTAATGGTTTCTTGTACTTTTCTGTGAATAAGACCACAGTTAGTTTTTAAGGAATAAGTTTATGCAGTGATTGAAGGCTATTTGTAAAAGTGGGCAGCTTTGGCTTGTTCTGGATATGTGCTGCATTGATCATAGTGCTTTATTATAACACGTTTGCAGCACAGTAAATTCTACAGCACTACAATTATGGGTATGAACGCAAAGGCCTATGCAAATGTTTTTAGTGCCAAATAAGAAAGCCTACATTTGATGTAGAACAAGAGAGGGGGATTTAAGAGATAACATAGGCAAGTTTCTAAAGCTGCTCAGTTTATGTTCTTCCTGGGATCCTTCTGATTGGTTTAGTGTACTGATACTTTCTGATTGGTTTAGTGTACTGATACTTTCTGATTCATTTAGTGTACTGATACTTTCTGATTGGTTTAGTGCACTGATACTTTCTGATTGGTTTAGTGTACTGATACTTTCTGATTCATTTAGTTTACTGATACTTTCTGATTGGTTTAGTGCACTGATACTTTCTGATTGGTTTAGTGTACTGATACTTTCACAAGTGTAGTTTGAACATGTGGACTTACAGTAAGCAATAAGTACAAAGCTAGATAGAAATTACCTTTGTTTTTGTAATGAATATCAAATTATAAGAGAAGTATAATGCATTCTGTGATAACAGACTTATGGGAATGGTCTTTCTCCCAGCATTGATAAAAAAGTTGACTACTTAAGGAATCACTTATTTGTTTATTTTATTTATTTTTTGAGTCGGTAAGTAGATTGGAATGCAAGTGCCCTTTATTATCCACTTTCTAATTACAGCAAAAAAAAAAATTGCCAAAATGGCAAACACAGTAAAATGAAGTTTGAAAACTAAATATGAATGCATGTAACAATAATGCATGTAACAATAATGTGCAATGCAATCACATGTATATTGAGCTTAATGCCAGTTTGAAGGAGTGGCGGAAACTTACTTTAGTATAAGTTTACTTAAGTATAAGCTTAAGCAAAGCCATTATCGTGATAGGAAGAGAGAGGCTAAAAGAGTAACTAGCACATACAAGAATGAATGTAGAGAAACTAGAATGATTGCCAACAGTTATAGCAGGGTAAATTACAATCATGCCCAAGGATAGCATATGTTTGGTTAAAATTATGTTCCTCTGAAAGTTATTCTATGACAGCTGTCTCATTAGAACTTTGTAACTCCCAGACAAAAATGAAAAAGTACACACATAACCAAAAACTCTTCCATTAAACTCAGAAATGGAATATATTTCTATACAATAAATCAAATCTTCTGCTCTGCTGGAGGTTTCTGTCCTCCCTGAGCTTGTTTAAGGACACCTACATTACTCTTTGACAGGTGTGCCACACCAATCAAACTCCCCACCTGACAGTGTCCCCAGATTCATTCTTGTATGTGAATGATTGATATTAAAAAGCAAGTAATGTGCCACCAAACCTCAAAGAAACACACATCTCTACTATATATAAACAAACCACACCAGTAGAGAGAGCAGGGAACATGGTGTGCTACATTATGTGTGCTTACAGCAAATAATCCCACAAGCCATACTTTACTAAACCAGAACTATGCCATAAAAATAAAGAAATTAATCTCTACACCAACAGAATGGCTAACTATCTTCCCAGTTGAAGCTTTTGTTTTATTAAACTTCATGTATTTACATGTTTGTTTGTTAACTCAGTAGGAAGACCGATGCAAGGACCCTTTCCTCTTACAATCTGAGCCCAAAAGGCACAGCTTTCAAATGCCAATTACTGCAAGAGCACTACATTCATTCAATGAGTTCTCATTGGTAGAACACATTGTTGTAGTACATTCAATGAGTTCTCATTGGTAGAACACATTGTTCTAGAACATTCAGTGAGGTCTCATTTGTAGAGCATGTTGCTCTAGAACATTCAACGAGTTTTTCATTGGTAGAACACTTTATTGTAGAACTTATTATAGAACTTGTCCTAAATTTAGAACTATACAGTAGATGTTTCAGAGGCTTGACTCCTTTCAGAACTTTCTTAATTAAAGCAGCTTAATTTTTTGAATTCATTAGGAAACACAGCAAATGTATACTGAGTTTTCTACAGTCTTATTTCTAGTAGGAGTCAAACTACCTTACTAAAAGATTTCTTACCCACTGCAGTCCAAATTCCCAATATTTTGATACTGAAGACTCATAGGAGTTGGGACCTTAGCAGGAAACAATAACTGGCAACTTCTAACCTTTGAACAAAGGGGAGGGGCTGTACTTCAGGTGTGCCAGTTTAAAGGTAAGGGTGTCTATCAGGAAGGTCACACTGATAGCTACAAGAATCCAGATGGCCTTCCTTGATGAGATGTGATAGTGCTCAAAGAGATCAGCCAGGCTGATAAACCTGCAAATCTTGCTGAGTGTCATTTGTAACAGATACATGTTCTGAGATTAGTTGAGTGTCACCATATGGAGTGCATACTATAGCTTAAATATGAGAGAATGGATGTTGATGTCTCGCTTCTATTCCTGAATAAGGAGATTAGAAACTTTATAAATGAGCCTAAGGTATTCCTAATATCATCTGCACAATTTTCAATATGGGGTTTGAAGGATAACTCATGGTCTAGCCATAACATTATTTTAACTGTTTACCACAAGCTAATTCACTGTTAATGAGGTCAGTAATATGAAGTAATCCACCATCCCATACCTTCTAGGTGGAATCAAACAACACAGTTGCATCTCATGACTATTCAGTTTTAGTGTGTTTGATAAAAACTGCCCCCACATCTTGTGGAATTCCAGCTACTGGTTATTTTGAACAGATGTTTGAAAGGGATCAGATTCCATTAGGACATGGTTGTCAGAATACAATGATAAGGAAAAGTAGGAGATCACAGGCAAGTTATAAATATTCATTGAGGATGGAACTAGCCTTTGGGCTGAGCCTTGTTGGACTCAAACTAGAAATGTTCCCTCAAAATATTCGGGTCTACTTCAGTAGACTGAAATTTCTCTTACCTGAAATTCATATCACTGAGACAAAAAGGCTGACGACCACACAACACCGATGTCCTGAAACACTGACTTCCCACTCCAAGTAAGTAACCTCTTGGCCACCCTGTTGAACTTTGGCCCTTACCCCAATGGTAGTGCAATCTCAGAGTTGGTATATTTAGTTAGAGGTGTGTGAAGCCCCCCACATGGGTGGGTTTGCTTTCCTTTGGTTTTACTTTTTTTTTTTTTAAGGCTGGCCAAGTGGTTACTTACCTGGAGTGGGAAGTTGGTGTTCCGGGACGTCGGTGTTGTGTGGTCATCAACCTTTTTGTCTCACTGATATGAATTTCAGGTAAGTGAAATTTCAGTCTACTGAAGTAGACCCAAATATTCAGATGTGCCCATGATCTCCAGAAATATTCAGTCAGCCAAGCAGGTCTCAAACCATTGGGTGGAGCCAACACCAAAGCCAAACTTCTTAATCTTAGCATAAGGGCATGCTCCAAAACTCTGAATGCATTTCTGAAGTTAGTAAAGAAAAGACCAGTTAAATAACCCTTTACAATGCTGGGATAAGTATGAACAGTTTCAGAACATACCACTGTCTAGATAAAAAAGCCTTTACGAAAATCAATTTTCTTTAGTGCACAGAAGATGATGCTTTTTGATGTGATTAAGAACTTGTGAATATACAACTTTTCAAAGAGTTTTTAACTGTATTATGATTTATAATGATCTGCAGTTTTAGGTACAAACTGAACTAGGCACCTTATGTAGGAACTGTTAGTCATGTGATTAAGGTAGTGAGGGATAATATCGTTGATGAACACCTAGTTTAAATTGAGGGCTGATAGCTTACAGATAATCAGATCCTTCAGGAGAAGGAAGGAAATGGCAGAAGACACCCTTTGACCTGCCTTCTCCTGGAAGTTTTAGATGAAGTTTAAAAAATGTACTTCCCTTTTATTTTTTGAAGTGACAAAATGGTTTTGTAGGAGAAGAAGTGGTCATTCACAGAGACTGCAAAATAACAGAGACTGACAGAAGCATTCCTACATCAGGCCATATTAGAGAGGACAGATTGATTGAGGTAATCAACTGAAAGGGTTTGATCAGAAAATACAGACTGAAACCAGTTAAGGGAAAATCCTTGATCTTATTATTTGTAAAGTAGAGGAGGTAACATATCCCCAGGTCAAAATCTCATTGTTGAATAATGACTGTGAAAATTTAACACTTAGGCTATGGAGAAGTATCTGAAAGGAACAACAAAGACCAGTGTCTGACACTACAACTGAACATTTGCATCAAGATGAAGTGGGCTGATAATGAACGATCTAGGTAGGTGCAAGAGGCAAAGTACTGGAGAAACAATGGAAAACCTTTAATGGAGCTATGTGAAGACAGACATAGTAGGAGAAGATAAGGGTGTACAAGGTAAAAAGGAGGAGCTCACGAGGGACAAGAGGGCCATTACAAAAGAAAGACAACATATAAAGATTGGAGGATCAAAGGGAAGATACAATAAACATGGCAATAAAGTGAGTTATAATATTAAAAGCGAGAATGAGAAAAAACAGTACGTATTATTACAGTAGAAAAAAAAACATTTTTCGTGTCTACAAAAATGGAAAAAGGTGAGGATGGAAATTGGAAAATGAAATTTGTTAGATGGAGAAAAAGCATATGGAGTCCAAAGAACAGGCAAAAATTCTGAAGATGTGCTTGGTATCACTGCACACCAATGAAGGAGAATAAAGGTTGTAATGTTGTATGGCTAGGGCAGTATGTCAATGAATCACTGCAAGGATCCTGTAAAGGGCTGCTGCAGTTTTGGTAAAATCACTTACAGAGCTTTTCAACAAAGTACCTCACCTATGGGAATTACCCCAGGGAACTAAAAATGAAATGAAATGAGAGGGAGAGAAGGTTGGATGATGTGCAGATAGTGAATCATGAAGTGCAGTGAATTAGCAAGGAAGAAGTAAGGATAGCTATGAAGAGAATGAAGAATGGAAAGGCTGTTGGCCCAGATGACATACCTGTGGACACATGGAAGTGTTTAGGTGAAATGGCAGTGAAGTTTTTAACTAGATTGTTTAATGAAATCTTGGAAAGTGAGTGGATGCCTGAGGAATGGAGATAAAGCATTTTGGTACCGATTTTTAAGAATAAGGGTGATGTGCAGAGCTGCAGTAACTACAGAGGGATTAAAATAATCGGTCACAGCATGAAGTTATGAGAAAGAGTAGTGGAAGCTAGGTTAAGAAGGGAGGTGATGATTAGTGATCAGCAGTATGGTTATAGGCCAGGAAAGAGCACTACAGATGCGATGTTTGCTCTGAGAGTGTTGATGGAGAAGTACAGAGAAGATCAGAAGGAGTTGCACTGTGTCTTTGTGGACTTAGAGAAAGCATATTACAGTGTGCCTAGAGAGGAGTTGTGGTACTGTATGAGGAAGTCGGGAGTGTCAGAGAAGTATGTAAGAGTGGTGCAGGATATGTATGAGGGTAGTGTGACAGTGGTGAGGTCTGTGGTGGGAGTGATGGATGCGTTTAAGGTGGAGGTGGGATTACATCAAGGATCAGCTCTTAGCCCTTTCTTATTTGCAATGGTGATGGACAGGTTGACAGACGAGATCAGACAGGAGTCCCCATGGACTATGATGTTTGCAGATGACATTGTGATCTGTAGTGAGAGTAGGGAACAGGTGGAGCAGACCCTGGGGAGGTGGAGATATGCTCTAGAGAGAACAGGAATGAAGGTCAGCAGGACTAAGACAGAATATATGTGTGTGAATGAGAGGGAGGATAGAGGAATGGTGAGGATGCAGGGAGTAGAGGTAGCACAGGTGGATGAGTTTAAATACTTAGGATCAACAGTTCAGAGTAATGGGGAGTGTGGAAGAGAGGTGAAGAAGAGAGTACAGGCAGGATGGAGTGGGTGGAGAAAAGTGGCAGGAGTGATTTGTGGCAGACGAGTACCAGTAAGAGTGAAAGGGAAGGTCTACAAGAGGGTAGTGAGACCAGCTATGTTATATGGGTTGGAGACAAAAGGCAGGAGTCAGAGCTTGACATGGCGGAGGTGAAGATGTTAAGATTTGCACTTGGTGTGATGAGGTTGAACAGGATTAGGAATAAGCATATTAAAGGGTCAGCCCAGGTTGGAAGGTTTGGAGACAAAGCCAGAGAGGCAAGATTACATTTGTTTGGACATGTGATGAGAAGGGATGCAGAGTATATTGGGAAAAAGATGCTAAGGATGAAGCTGCCAGGTAACAGGAAAAGAGGAAGGCCTAAGATAAGGTTTATGGATGTGGTGAGAGAGGACATGCTGGTGGTTGGTGTGACAGAGCAAGATGCAGAGGAGAGGAAGAAATGGAAACAGTTGATCCGCTGTGGCGACCCCTAACGGGAGCAGCCAAAAGAAGAAGAAGAAGAAGATACTACATGGGAGGAACTTGGAGTAGCCCATGAAACTACAGGTGAACCTAATCTCAGAGGTGAACAAAATGGTAGTGGACAAATGATGGAGACATTGCTTAGGTCTCATCGTACTAGATTCCTGGAGTGGAACAGCATACTTGCTGAGTTACAATATGGATTCACAACATGACAAATGTAAACCAGTTCTATGACAGACATACCAGGTAAATGGGCAGGGGTAATGTTTTGGATGTGAGTTTGCTGGATTTCAACAAAGTCTTTGATTGCATCCTATGCTGCAAACCTCTTAGAAAGATGAACAGGATAGGATTTGAAAGCAAATATGCATGGGAAAAAAGTAATTAGAGAACTTCTAACAATTTACTTTGACAGCCTCAAACTAAAAAGATCACAATCCTCTTTAGGTGTCTGTGAAAAATCTTTTTCAACATGGCACCTGAATCATTGAGCTCTTTTCCTAATGAACTTACAGCCACAAAAATGCTACATATT
This sequence comes from Protopterus annectens, assembly GCF_019279795.1. Classification (NCBI taxonomy): domain Eukaryota; kingdom Metazoa; phylum Chordata; order Ceratodontiformes; family Protopteridae; genus Protopterus; species Protopterus annectens. The sequence continues at coordinate 7,753,949 of NC_056727.1, read as the reverse complement.
TTCAAGGAAAAACTTAAGCAACATTTACATGATGAATTTAAATGCTCCTGCTTTAGAGATGCAGATTAATTTACTCACAATCTGAGGATTTAATGCTGGTTATCTTTTACTTGTAATATTGTGACCAAGGTTGGATTCACGTATTTCTTCGAAGACTTGTACTGATATCTCTTATCTATCTTCTGTGTGGTCTGCTATATCATGATAATTGCTATGTATGATTATTCTATGCTATACACACACTTGTCTATGTGCACCACTTTTTAATATAATTGTTTCTTCTTAATGACTTGGGGGTTGTGGCTGAAAAGGGGTCTTATACCAGTCCATTCACTTGCTTAATACACAGGCAAATAAATAATTAAATAAATACGAAGAAATAATTAGATGATGGAGAGCTATCAGTGGGTCATAAAATGACAAGTATTCTTCGTATTCTTTTCAGACTTCATACAGGGCATGGCAGATTGGATTAGTCTGTTTCTAAATGGCAGCAGGTTAAATAATGGTTATAGATAAGGGAACAAGCATTAAGGAGAGACCTTAGGAAACTAGAGGCATGGTCTAAAAGTTGGCAGACTCACATCATCAGTTCTAAGTGAATGGGTGCTGTACGTGGACATAGCTCAAGTACAGAATACACAGTTGGAGGCTTCAAGCTAAACACTAGCATGCTTGAAAGGCTTAGGGTTATGATGGAAAACTTAACTTACCAGCCACAATGTAGAAAAGTAGCAGTGCAGACAAACCATGTGCTATGGAGCATGTGAAGGAAGTAGCCAGGTTGATGTCTGTGTCACAGAGTACACTTATATGAAATAATTGATTTGATGTGATGTCTTTTTCATCTGATCCTCAACTGATGGGTCTCTGATCTGACCCTCAGATCACTCCTCAGCCACTCATCAGACTTTAGGCACCATAGCGTGAGATTCTTTCTTTACCCATAATCCTCCAACTACTCTTGAGTTACCTCAGATCTCATTTGCCACTTCAGCAGTAAGACATAGTCACCATTAGCCTGAATGATTTGTGAGAGATTTGACATTTAGGATAAGTTCAGTCTTTAGCATAATATTTTTCTATATTTTTTTCATTTTGGCATTTTCCTGCTATATCCTCCCCTTATATTAAAACTAACAAAAAATATTTAAATATTTTTTTCAACCTTCTACCTTGGGCCTTAAGCCCTTGCTGTTTTTGACACATGCGTCTTAAGCCCTCATTCTTTCTTATGCTACCCTTATGGAATAGCTTCATTACTATTGCTGGTATTTTACCATTGTGGTACACCTCTGCTACCATCGTTGGTATTTTTCCTTCCTATTCTCCTGCTTTCTTTACCTTTACCTGTTGGTAATATCATTGTAAGTAATTTCTTCTACTTTACAGGATGTTAGAAGAACCTACTGGGTACAAAAAGTGCTCCACTGCAGACATAAAATACCAAACTCTGATAGTCATTCACTATCTGTGTACAGTTCAGGTCAAGGACATCTAGATGTTTCTTGTGACATTTGTGCTGGTTTTAATGATAGGGCCTTGGTTGAAAGAAAGAATAAATTAATACTGAAAGGTCTACATCCAGCCTCTGCTTCTTAAGAATCTGGAGCACCATCTTCCACTCAGAAATTCTCAGGGGATACAGCAGAGAGAAGTAAGGAATCAAATAAGCATTCCTCTGACCACTGTCCTCCCTCAACTTTTTCAGCTTCAGCTCTTACTGATAAAAAGGTACCTAAACTGTCAATTCAAACCTCTTCCAAGAGCTTGACTCCAACAAAAACAAAATCAAAACCTTTGGACCTGTCTTCTCATCCAGATCTGACTAGGTCCAGATCTAAGTCTCCAAGGTTTTCTCCTGAATCTGAGTCTTCAAGACTTCATACTCCCTTCCTGCAAGACACACCTGAAAGAGCTTCCTGTTCACTGTCTACTTTGTCTCCCCTCAGGTCATCCAGAGCCTGTCAGAAGCTGATGCAGACAACATGATGAGAAAATTTATCAGAACCCAGATTCAATTGGGTGTTCTAGTGGCTCTGTCTCATATCAGACTCGTGAGCCTTTCAACTACTCAACCACAGGCTTTAGTTCCTACTTCAATATGTCCAGTGGTTTTGTAGTTTTCAGACCTGAGTTTTCTGAGCATTTCTATGTCAGATCTGAGGCTTGCCTTTCTTCAACTTCGATACTTTCTCTGACTCAAATGGTCCAACCTTGCTGGATTCAGAAGGATCTCAGGGCCATAGCACTGGTGCTTGACCAAGTGGATTGGGACTGACTCCGATGGTTTTAGAGCCATTGCTTCCTCTTGGAACTACAGCATTAAACAGCTCAACTTGAACCTCTACCTCAAGAGTGGAGACAAGGGGAGATCTGGTTCCAAGCCTCACAGGCAGAATTCTTTGGATCTGGTGGGGGCAAGACTGAGGTCCCCCATGGTTTTAGCTTTTGAGGTTTTAGCTTTTGAGATAGTGGAGAGAGCTTTCTCTTCTTCAATGGCAAAGAAACCCTTAGCCACCCCCCCATGTCCACCCTATACTCAACTGTCTACTGTGTAATCTTGGTCTCTTCATCCTGCTCCACTGGAACAGTCGTCAGGTCAAGCCTTGAAACGGTCTTAATTCAAAACACTGCTGGCACTTTTGAGTCCTCTCCAGAACTTCCCACTGACGAACCCTCTTAGAATTGGATGCGCAAGAGGAGGCACCTAGACTCTCCACAACAGCATTAGCCAAATACATTGACTTTGGTGAAGAGGAAGTGTCCCTTGAGGATGTTTCTTTTGGAGAGATTCACAAACTTCTGAGAGCCAGAAAGGAGTTTGGCCTCCTGACTCCTCCTTCCCAAGAGAAGTCAGTGTTCCTCAAGGTTTTTGGGACTGGCTCAACTACAACTTGGGTAATCTGTCTGGTGAATGAGATGGTAGACCTCATCTCCCACCAGGCTTGGAAGGGTCCAGATGTCACAGAGCCTATCTCTAAATGCCCAGACAAGTATCTTGTCACACCTAAAGATGGGGCTCCTTCGAGCAAGGGTTCCCTGTGGATGCTGTGGATTTTAAAGCAGCTACCAGGAAAGAACTAGCAGTTCAGAGTTCTTCTGTCCATCCCTTAAAAGGGAATCTAGGGTGCTGGACAGGTATGGGAAGTATGTTTATGCTTCAGTGACCTTTGCCTTAGGTCTCTGAATTATTTGGAACATATTATGAGATTTCAGAGGGAATTGATCAAACAGTTCCCCAATACCCTCTCAGTGTCCATTTCTGTGAAGGATAAGAAAACAGTTTTTTTGCAGTTGGCCACCATCCAGTCTTTATCTAATGTTTCCATGAGATTTATATCTCATGCCTCAAAGGGAGCTGCTAGAGTGGCAGGTCCAGGCTTAACCATTAGGAGGCATGTCTGGATGCACCTCTGTGATTTTGCAGAGCTCTTCAAGTCATCATTCATCAACACCCCTTTTGGTGGGTCCACAATATTTTGGCCTAAGGTAAACAAGACTATCTCCAGGAATGAGCAAGATGGGAAGACCTTTTCTACCATGGGAATCCACTTTTGTACTCCTCAGAGGACCTTCTCCTGAAACCAGATAGTGAGCAGAAAATTGTGGTTCAGAAAGTGGCAAGGCTGTTCTCAAGACTCCTATGAAGAAAGATCCTCTCACATCAGAGGAGGAACTCTAATGGAAGATGCTGTCCCCATGACAGAGGCAGGACATCAGAACTACACAGGTCCATTTTGGATAAGCCCTTTCAGTGTCTCTGAAGGGTTATACAACTGCTGTACTCTGGAGGCAGTCAGGGGCACCTGTCTCTGCACCAACAAGCCTGGATTGCCATTACCAAAGATTCCTTGGTGCAGAATGTTTTATCCAGAGACTATTATATATAATTTTACCTTTTTCCTCAGAAATGCAACAGAAAAATTCTTAACATTCCACCCTGTCAGAGGAAAGCCGAGGCTGCAAAAATAAAAAAGCTGCTAGAAAAAAAGAGTCATCCAACTGGACCCCTCAGACCAGGAAGGGTCCAGAACTTATCTGAGGTTCTTCTTGGTGCCAAAAAAGACTGGGGACCTCAGACCAATTTTGACTGTGAGCAATTTAAATCAGTTTGTGAAACCAAAAACAGTAAAGTTCTACTCAAGCAACCAGCATGAAGGAGACTCCTACAATTGATATTTGTGTGCTTTCCTTCCTTTATTGTACTAAAACCTTCTTCAGAATGAAGTAAGCAAATTTGTGTTCACATTTAAAGCTCAACTGCCCAAATCACATGACTACCTGAGCCACTAGAAACAATGAAGGAATCAATTGATAATAATTCTAAAAGCAACAGTATATCAAAAATACAAACCATACTTCCATAAATGTAGCAATGGCAAAGCACTACACTTGGCACTATTGAAGTCTCTGTGCTAATAAAAAGCATTTGATAGTAATAAATTCATTCAAGCCTGTTTTTTTTTTTTTTTTTATCAGTTTGTAATCTAATCTGTCATCTTGTGATCTAATCTGCCATTGTGTTTCTTGGCACTCAAGCAGCATGCTAAATTCACCAAAAAAAAATGTCTAAACTTACTGCAACCAAAACAAAAGCAAGAATTTCCTAAAATCTGAGCAATCTAAAGAGTGTTTGGCCAAATAATTGTTTAAATCCTTATTTTTAATGGCTGTAATATATTCATATATCATTTTAGATAACTTTCTGGTAGTTTTACTGACATAATAGCACAGATGTGCGTCACAGATGGCTAAATAAAGAACATCTTTAAACTTGCAGTCAGATCTGCCTGTTGCCCAAATAGTCTTATTTAAGACTCATAAATAAATACTGGAACCGTTTCTAACAAAAAGACAACATTTGCAGTTGCCACATTTATAAATGCCAGGGTTGCCCTGTTTGCCCAAAGGTCTGAAATTAAGATTTTTCAAAAAGTGTTTTTAACATTTGTGCCGCGGTAGTGGTGCTGCGGTAGCGTTGTCGCCTCACAGCAAGACGTTGTCACATTCGATTCTCAGCTAGAGCGCCTTCTGTGTGGAGGCATGCGTGAATGGGCATGCCTTCGTTGAAGGTTGTGCATCAGGGCTGGTAACTCGGCACGTAAAAATCCACTACCAAACATTAGCGGACTGGAGTTCCACTGTAGCAACCCATAAGCCGAAAGACACAACCAAAAAAATCCTTTTCTATGTAAATAGTGGACTGTTCTCCACTACTTTCACTAAATTTCTATTCTACAAAACAATCTTCCAATTCTCTTTTAAAATATTTTTAATCAATGCCATGTCTGAAGTTTTAGGGAGAAGGAACACTCCACAATAAAATTAATCTGATGATTTGTGAGAAATAACATCTAACTGATTATTTGCAAAGAATTCTGTGGTGTAGTTATGTAAATGGGTTTTGCTTTGTTCTCTCTCAGTATACTGACCTCACGAATGATATCAGAGAGCAAGTCTAAACAGTAGTCTCTACTGAGGAAGAGTTGTTTGAGATGTTCAACTTCTGTACAGTACCTTTCATCATTATGTGGGAGTCTGTGTAACCTAATAAATTGGCCTTTTATGACCCCCCCCCCCCGTCTACATATGAAGAGGGTGCTTACACTTCTTATGTAAGTAGTTGTTCACAAATTTGTTTTTTTTTCTGAAAATCATACTTACAAATCTCCCAGTATCTTCTTCAAGAGAAATGGTGATGTCTAAAAAGCTGATGTTTGTACCAAGGTCAACCAAAGTGGACTTTAAAAAGGCTGTACTATTGTTAACATAATCAGATAATACTTGAAATTCCTCTCTTGTGCCACTCCACAAAATAATCAAATCATCAATAAATCTTTATAAAAGATCACCTTTTTAAATAAATGGTGGCCTCAAAAAAGCCTGTTCCCACCATGCCATAACTAGGTTGTCAAATACCGGAGCAACCCTGGCACCAATAGCTACTCCCATTTTCTGTTTAAAATATTTGCTTTGAAAACAAAAAAAAATGTTGTCTAGTGCCACTTCCAGTAATGTGTAAACAGTATTGTTAAGTACATTGTTGAACTTGGTGATCTTTGTAAAATAATCTCTAACAAAATCTATTCCTATGTCTTGTTGGCTACAAGTATACAAAGAAACAACATCTAAAGAAACAGAAAAAATACCCTTAACTTTTTATTTTACTTTGCTTAATAGTTCCAACAAATGCCATGAGTCTCTCAAGTAAAACTCAGAATTTTGAACACTCAAATTTAACAGATGATCTAAAGAAACCAAAATAAATTCAGTTTTTTAAAAGTCCACCACAGCCAGAGGTCTGAATGGTGGATTTGTTCTGTCTTGATGAGCCTTCGGAATCCCAAACAACCTAGCCATTTTGGGATAGTCAACTTTCAGAAAAGTGTATAAGGCATGATCTATACTTTCTTGACAAATGAGATTGAATAAAACAGTGTCAGTACCAGAGAACTTCTTCCTGATTCTCTGCAGATGTCTCCTTATAACAGTCCTGATCTGAAAGTAGGTTGTTCATGGCTAGGACATAGTCCTCAGAGTTCATGATGACCACTACTCTGCCCTTATCAGCCTCCATGACATGAATGTTTCTATTACCAGACAACTCTGTCAAGATAGATCTTTCAATGTGGGATAAATTATGAAATTTGGCTTTCTTACCCAGTTTCTTATGCAAGTCTTCCTCACAAACATCATGGAAGCTTCTCTTATTTTTATTAATAATAGTGGAGACTAATCTATTGATCTTAGTTCTATGGTAAAGCATGCTGAACTGTGAAAAGGCCGTGTTCTTTTGATGTTCTTGTCTAAAATTTTAATTTCTTCCTCCAAATTGTGGAACTTAGACTGGTAATCTTCCACTAACAGTCTCATTATAGAGACCTCAGTATTATTGAATAGTTTTACTAAAACTCCATATAGTTATTACCAACATTCACTCCATTTGAAAATTAAAAAAATTGTAAACCAAATGATGCCTGTTCAACTCTAATACGCTCTTGTAAACAGAAAATTTCATACTGCCACGTCTTGAATTTCGAGACCAACTTCTCTAACTGAAAATGTCTTTTTACATGCCCAAGGCTCATTAACAGTTAGAGTACCATTGTAAGGACTAGATTGTTAGGACTAGATTCAGTGTGACAGTTATTAAACACCTCTGTCTCAAATAATGGGTTGTCACTGGATTTAATTAAATCATCAATAGTTGCATTCACACCTCTTGTTTCTACAATGGAGCTAAGCTCTTCTCTCCCATTCAGCTTAAAAGGTTCACTGGATCATTGCCATGATGTGACATATGCTCTGCAATGTTCCATGCAAAAGATTCAGATGGTATCTTGTTTTCATGTTTTCTAGGAGGCCACAAACTTCTGAAACTCCCATGGTTAATTTTTGACTTAAAACCACCAATTCTTTGGGAACTAAATGCATAAAAAAATCCAAATTAGCATCCTGTGACAGAAGTTGTCCTAACATGGTCACCATTCTGCAAATAAAACTCTAGAACACAAAGAACCATGGTGTAGAATAATAATAAACTTGAAACCAAAAAAAACAGTAAAGTTCTACTCAAGCCAGCATGAAGAAGATTTGAACATGAACAATATTTGAACACTTTTGTTCTCTTTATTGTACTAAGAACTTCTTCAGAATGAAACAAGCAACTTCACTTCCACATTTGAAGCTCATCTGCCTAAATTACATGGCTACCTCAGCCAACACAAACAATGAAGCAATTAATTGATAAGAATTCTAAAAGGAACAATATATCAAAAATACGAAACATACTACCATAAAAAGTAACAATGATAAAACACTACACTTGGCACTATTAAAGTCTGTGTGCTAATAAAAGCATTTCATATTAATAAATTCATTCAAGCCTGTTTTTATCATCTTATAATCTAATAGGTTCATAGGTTCGTAGGTGTGTACTAGGCTAATGGCCCTGGTACCTTTACACACCTAGCCCATAGGATTACCCTGGCATTGTACCACCCGACCTTAGTTCCCAGTGCCTCTATCAAGTAGAGCCACTGGGGTGATCCCCATGGTGAATTTTTTATTTCCCATCCACTCATCAAGATTTCTCTTGAAGAGGGCCAATGAGGTGCTCTGTTTGACATGTATGGGAAGTCTGTTCCATAGCATGGGCAGTCTCTGGGTTATGAACCTGTCCCTCCAGCATGTTCTGTTGATTGTGGTAATAATGTTGAGGTCTCTGGAGCATGTGGTGTGGAGGGATTGGGATTTCTTTAAATGTAGCATTTCTAACAGAGCTGGGTCAGACATGGCTTTGTAAGTCAGAGATCACCTCTAAGTAGGCGATATGAGACAGAGAAGAGTTGGAGTTTTTTGAGTCTGTCCATATAAGACAAGTGTTTAAGGCCTAGAATCCCCTTTGTGAGGTACTTTTGCAGCCTCTCCAGTTGTTGCAGGTGTCTAGTGAGGTACATGCCAAATGGGGCATTGTACTTGATGATTGGCCTAATGAGGAAAGAGTAGAGGGAGACAATGACCTCTTTCTTCCTGTATGCAAAGCCCTTAGTAATGAGATGTGCCACATAGAAGGACTTTCTGACCACAGTGGCAATGTGGTGGTCGAAAGAGAGGTTGCTGTCAACCTCTGTTCCCAGATCTCTTATAACACCTTCTGTGTTCAGTGGACTATCATCGATGTGGTAATTTATGGGAGCCATTTTTTTCCCAAAGGGAATGATGACACATTTTTTGGCATTGAGCTTAAGGGCATGGTTCTGACACCAGTCGTTGGTCTCAGTGAGGCCTTTCTGTAGAATATCAACATCACTTGGGGAGTTAATAATAGCTCCCAACTTGCAATCATCTATTAACTTTGTCAGCCAGACTCCCTTTGTGTTGGCCTGGACTTCAGAGAAGTAGATTCAAAACAGGAGAGGACCCAGGGCTGAACCCTGTGGGACTCCACTCATGACTGGTCGGCAGTCTGACTTGGAGTCAGCTACTTTCACACTGTGGGTTCTATCTGTGAGCCAGTTTACAACCCACCTAGTGATATAGGGGTTGATGCCTAGCTTACTGAGTTTTTCGATGAATCCTGAGTGAGGAATGGTATCAAAGGCCTTGGCCATATCAAGGTGGGATGTGTGAACCACCTTGCCTTCATCCACAGCTCTGGTGACTGACTCAAAGAAGTCACAATCTGCCATTGTACTTCTCAGCACTCAAGCAGCATGTTAAAATCACCTGAAAATTGTCTAAACTTACTGCATACAAAACAAAAAACAACAATTCCCAAAAATCTGAGTAATCTAAGAGTGTTTGGCCAAAGAATTGCTTGAATCCTTATTTTTAATGGCTGTAATATGGTCAGATATCCTTTTAGATAATTTTCTGAGAGTTTGGTCAACATAATAGCACAAACATATCACAGATGGCTAAATAAACAACACCTTTAGAACTGAAGTCAAATCTGCCTTTTGCCCAAATAGTCTTACTTAAAACTCATAAATAAATGCTGGAACTATTGCTAACAAACTTATCACATTCATAAATGTCAGGCATGCCCAGCACTTTCTTCTTAACCACCTTACCTGGTTTTTCACAAGGACAGCGGTTCACGTTGGTCTAACTCTTTGCTTTTATCTATGGAGGTGTCAGAAGCTAGCCTCAACCAGTCAATTAATCTACCAGTTTTCTTTCCAAAATTTCCAACAAAGGAAAATACATGCTTCATTTACTATATGTTCATAGACAGCTCAGATTTTATATTCACAGGACCTAAGATTTGAAGAAATCAGAACAACTGTTTGTATCTTTGTTTCTAAAGCTAAATTAGGCACAGCAGTGTAAAAGATTACCTTAGCCAGATGGGTCACTGATTGCATTACCTTTATTTAAAGAAACAAGTGCCTATCATTAACTAAATGTCCTAAAGCACACTCCACCAGGTCTATGTTCATATCTTCTGTTTTTTTGTCTAAAGCATCTATAGAGGATGTCTGTGCAGCTGCTGCATTGTTCAATGCTCATAACGTTATAGCTCATTACCTGCTGGACATATTATCAATGAATAGGGCAGCTTTTGGCTCCATGGTACTCCAGAATATCCTTCATTCAGGACCATCCATGTTTACTCTAGTTGAGGAATGAATGAAAGAGATAGCATCAGATATTAACCTTGCATCTGTGTTGTCTGTTTTCATTCTTCCTAAATTTCCCACCCACCATTCCCACTTCCCTTTTTGTCTGGACCATGATATGTCCTGAGAGATATTCCTGACTAGTTTCTGCTGTGTGGGCTCCAGAAATTTCCTTCTCTGATTTCTTCCTATTTTCCACTTTTTTACCTTTTGGGTTAATTAACTCAGAAATTACTATTGGGGCGTGGCCAAGGATGAACACAGGATAGCAGCAGATTTCTTCAGCTCCACCAATTTCATTACACTGACAGGAATTAATTACTTAAAAAATTAATTTTTGAAGTAATTTTCTTTCTAAATATGTTTGTTTTATATAGTTCTTGAACTATATCTAAAAAAGAAAGGAAATCTTAACAATATTCCTGTCAGAAATCACTTTGGAAATTTTCCTGTCAGTTTATCAGTCTGAAATGAGTTCCAGTAAGACAAATTCTCAAGACTCCAGCATCAAGAAAGAACTTCAGTCTCTGATAATTATAATCCAGCAACTTACTGCTAAGATGGATAAAATGGATACTAAAATAGACACCTTCATAGAAAAAACTACAAAACAAATGGACCTGTTACATATAGACCTGCAACAACAGAAGATCCAGATGACAGGCATAGAAGAAGCTGTGAATGACATGGAAAATAGAATACAAGAAGAGGAAATCAACATTGAGTTTCTGCTGAAACAAAATACACATTTACAAACAAAGCTGGATGACCTGGAAAATAGATCTAGGCAATAACATTAGGATTTTGGACTGCCAGAAAATATTGAAGGTAACAATATTACTTCTTTTTTAACAACATGGCTCCCTAAAACTTTAGACTTACCAGAAGCATTCTCTTTTGGTATCGAAAGAGCACATAGATCTATAGCTAATACTAACTCTAACAAAAACTATCCTAGATCAGTTATAGTTAGATTTCTATCATCTTTGATAAAGAGATGGTTCTTAAATCTGCTTGGGCTAAAGCTCCTGTTAAGATTAATGAGACAACTGTGCGTTTTGACAATGACTATTCTTCCATGGTAATAGCTAAAAGAAAGTTTTTCTGCCACTAATAAGGGAGCTTAAAAAGCACAGTTTAAAACATACCTTCTGTTTCCTGCCAAGCTTAAAATCTTCCTTCCTGATGGTCCTAAAATTTTCGATGACTTAGACTCTGCTTTACTGTTTATCAAAAAATAAGATTTTGGATAAAATAGAAGAAATGGAATGGGCTAGTCCTTCATTAAAGAGACTGGCAACTGAAACTTCGTGGAAGACTTCAGAGAAGAAGAAGAGACTAAAAACCAATGATTTGTTCTATGTTTTTTCTCTCATCATTTTATTTCATTATTAATCTTTTTAAATATAGTTCCTGCATTTCCAAGAAGCAACAAATATTTTGAAAAGATTTATTCAAAGTTATTCTCTGTGTGCAAAGAAATGTTTTGTTTCATAACTAGTCAAAATACCTGGAGATTTAATGGCAAGTTGTGATTCAACTGGTTTCTCTTTCTGAAAAGGAGAAGTAAGGTCAGTAATTTGATACATTTTTTTCTTTATCTTTTTTTTTTTCTTCTTCTTTTCTTCTTTTCTTTGTTTAAACAATGACATTCTATTTAGATTATGTAGTGGGTAAAGGGTGGGGGAGGCAGGGAGAGAAGAGTAATGAAAATATGATTAATAGAATAATAACATATTTATTCCTTGTAAAAAGTTTATATGTTCTTCAAATGCTATTCCTAATTATACTTTCTTTTTTTTCAAAACAGGTTTATTGTTTTAACATATAAGAGAACTATCATAACAATTTTATACAAGTAATTAAAAATAGGTATTATTATAATATTCAACAAAACAACTAAAGTATTTACAAAGACATCCACTACAATCAGATCAATTAATTAAACTAAAATACCATGCTATTGAAATTGAAATTTTTTTAACAAATTTTGTAAATTATCCCATACAATAAAATAAGATGTTTTTCTATTTGTTCTAGTCCTAATTGTGTTTATTTCCATATGGCACACTATATTCATAACATTTTTAAATTCATTGAACGAAGGAGGTGTATCTGAAATCCAATTTCTAGTTATTATTTTCCTAGCCACTGCTAGAATAGACCATAACAAGGGAAGCTTAACCTTTTTAACACTTTGAGGTACAGGTGTGTTGAATAATATAAGAGATTTAGAAATAATGAAATTATCTGTAAAAGAGCCTGCAAAAATTCATTAATTGACTTCCAGTATTCTTTCAATTTTATACAGTCATAAAACATATGAGCCCAGTCAGCATTAATTTCTACATTACATCTCTTACATAGATTATCTTTATTATTTATTTTATTCATCATCAAAGGTGTATAAAAAAAAAACTATGTAAAATGTCCATGTATAAAGTCTCCAGACAATGGAAGACGTAGTTCTATAAGCAGATTCAATATATATTGTTTATCTTGTTGATTTGGTGGGTCCCCATTAATAGAAGTGAAATAATTCCAGTATGAATCTACACTGTAAAAAGTTTCTTGTCTGATAACTTTATGTATGTATGAAAGTTTACCTTTATCAGAAACTTTATGTTGTAAATTTAATATCAAGTAATCAATCAGTGTTGGAATAGATTCTTTAACAGTTATAGACATTAAATCTATTTTATTAATGAGATGTTGTCTAAAGGTCTGAACCTCTAACCAGCAAGTTTCTCTTAGATCAAATTCTTGTTTTAAGAAATCTAGATTTTTAACTTTATTATCAGATATCAACTGATACCAGTACTTTAGATCATTATCTATAGCTAAATGAGTTCCTTCAGAAGTAGATGACAAAAGCATACCCTGAGTATACATTATAGGAAATACAATAAAATTCCATTCCCTATACTTAGGGTGCATGAATATAAAGTTACGATAACTAATAATAATATTTAATGGGTAACAAACCATATGTTTAGGTGTAATAGGTGAAGTACAAAATTCCTTTAGTAACCATAACATGGAGTTATTTACAATCATATTTTTATGTGTTAAGGAGATTTTCATGAAGTGTATACTAATTAGCTCCCAATAATCTTTACATTTTGTGACATATGACTGATCTATTAATAAAGTAATAACTTTTACAATAGAAGAGATAATATATAAATTAAAGTCTGGAAAAGAAATACCCCTTGAGACCAGCTATTAGTATGTTTCTTTAATGCAATCCTAGGTCTATTAGGTGCCCATAAGAA
>NC_056727.1:7655547-7735547 GCF_019279795.1 Protopterus annectens | reverse complement strand
AGTCTAAGTCATCGAAAATTTTAGGACCATCAGGAAGGAAGATTTTAAGCTTGGCAGGAAACAGAAGGTATGTTTTAAACTGTGCTTTTTAAGCTCCCTTATTAGTGGCAGAAAAACTTTTCTTTTAGCTAATACCATGGAAGAATAGTCATTGTCAAAACGCACAGTTGTTTCATTAATCTTAACAGGAGCTTTAGCCCAAGCAGATTTAAGAACCATCTCTTTATCAAAAGATGATAGAAATCTAACTATAACTGATCTAGGATAGTTTTTGTTTGAGTTAGTATTAGCTATAGATCTATGTGCTCTTCGATACCAAAAGAGAATGCTTCTGGTAAATCTAAAGTTTTAGGGAGCCATGTTGTTAAAAAAGAAGTAATATTGTTACCTTCAATATTTTCTGGCAGTCCAAAAATCCTAATATTATTGCGCCTAGATCTATTTTCCAGGTCATCCAGCTTTGTTTGTAAATGTGTATTTTGTTTCAGCAGAAACTCAATGTTGATTTCCTCTTCTTGTATTCTATTTTCCATGTCATTCACAGCTTCTTCTATGCCTGTCATCTGGATCTTCTGTTGTTGCAGGTCCATATGTAACAAGTCTATTTGTTTTGTAGTTTTTTCTATGAAAGTGTCTATTTTAGTATCCATTTTATCCATCTTAGCAGTAAGTTGCTGGACTATAATTATCAGAGACTGAAGTTCTTTCTTGATGCTGGAGTCTTGAGAATTTGTCTTACTGGAACTCATTTCAGACTGATAAACTGACAGGAAAATTTCCTAAGTAATTTCTGACAGGAATATTATTAAGATTTCCTTTCTTTTTTAGATATAGTTCAAGAACTATATAAAACAAACATATTTAGAAAGAAAATTACTTCAAAAATTATTTTTTTAAGTAATTAATTCCTGTCAATGTAATGAAATTGGTGGAGCTGAAGAAATCTGCTGCTATCCTGTGTTCATCCTTGGCCACGCCCCACAATTATACTTTCTTGATTACACTGCTTATGCTTGTTTGTAAATAATCTGTCATGCTTTAACTAATAATAATTAGAACTAAATAATAGTAAATAATATGTTTTATTTTTAACTCTATTAATATAAACAGCAAGTAATATTCCATTGTATATACTTCTTATAGATTTCTCTTACATTTTTTTATTTCTGCCTTACACCCTTTTACTTTCTACTCTCTTTTTCTTTTCTTTATTAATATATAGAAATGCTTTTGATCATATAGACACAGTAAATAATAAGATTTGCATAAAAATTGAGTTGGGACAAAAATATTGAGTTTTATTACTTATTAATAATTTTGGGCTTAATTTCACTTACATAGAAGCTGTAATAACCTGTAAAATACATTGTGAAGGTTTTGTCATGTTTAGATGCATTTACACTGCTAAATGAATGTTTGTCACTAGGTTTTAATAAGTTTCCCGCCAAAATGTTAAGAGAGACAATCTGGGATGTGGGCTGTCTCATGCACAGTGTCCATGAGCTACTTCAAAAGCTTCAACTCTCAGAATTCTCACAGAGAAGCTGAAAGCAGCTAGTCTCACCTTTGACCTAGATATCACACTGACACATCACAGATTCAAGGATGACACTCTACCAAGAAATAGAAATGATACAAATGCGACTATGTGAAGGAAAATGAACTCTTTAACATCTAAATGTGAGTTATTTTATATAATTACTTAAATATCTATGTTATAATTCATAAAATATGTCAGTTATAATGAGTTTAAATTATACAGTTTCTTGTAGTAAGTAAATGTCTTATTTTAGAAGGCATAGAAAATGAAACATTTATTCAAGTGTTTTTGAAAATCTACTTAACAGCAGCTTAATAATCTGTGTTAAAAACTTATGTTCCAAACATATACATCACTATAACTCATTTAATTCATCTGATTGACAAGCATAAATAATTTTATAACTCTATACTGGAAGAAATTGTCATGTGATATATTTTAAAGCAGTAGTATAGCATGGTTGTAAAATCTGGTTACTAAAATGTGTTTGCTGTGCATTATTTTGTATAAAGCAGACAGATTTATTGTAGGGACAGCAAGTAAGATAATGCTAAGTAAGGACACAACTCACTGAGATCAGATATATATATATATATATATATATATGTGTGTGTGTGTGTGTGTGTGTGTGTGTGTGTGTGTGTGTGTGTGTGTGTGTGTGTGTGTGTGTGTGTGTGTGTGTGTGTGTGTGTGTGTGTGTGTGTGTGTGTGTGTGTATGTGTGTGTGTGTGTGTGTGTGTGTGTGTGTGTGTGTGTGTGTGTGTGTGTGTGTGTGTGTGTGTGTGTGTGCATATGTATATATATATATATATGTGTGTGTGTGTGTGTGTGTGTGTGTGTGTATATGTATGTATATATATATATATATATATATATATATATATATATGTGTGTGTATGTATGTGTATGTGTGTGTGTGTATGTATATATATATATATATATATATATATGTGTGTGTGTGTGTGTGTGTGTATGTGTGTATATATATATATATATATATATATATATATATATATATATATATATACGTGTGTGTGTGTGTGTGTGTGTGTGTGTGTGTGTGTGTGTGTGTGTGTGTGTGTGTGTGTATGTATATATGTATATAAGTGTTTCTGAGAATCTGCATAACTATGCAGTATGATTTATAACAATTTCTATGAATACAATATTTTATTCTATTGACAATAATGAGTTTGAGTAAATGCTCATATACAAGCAATTCAAGGTTTTTTTTGGAAGCCGTTAATTGCATTTACATGACAGAAAATAGATGCATCTTAATATATGTAATGTCTGAATCATATTAGCCAAAGTTTTTGATTTAAATGAATGTTAGAACTTATTTTTCTCTCCTCTTGATTTCTAACATCAAGATTATTTGAATGCTATTTGAACACAAGTGTTTTATATTACATGGATGTATATAGTAGTATGAACAGTTTTTTTTAAAAAAAAAAAGTTTATTTTAGTTTATATGATGCTGTTTTACCAAATGTGTAGTCTTGTCTTGCTAGATAATTGAATTGAAAACTGTTAACCTCAGTTAAATATAACTAGTATTAAATTGATAAGGTGATAGCTGAGGTACTGCTGCTTAGGGTAGGGGGTTAACTTGAGTGGTAAATACTACTCTAAGTTGGAGTTTATAACTCCAGGCTGGATGCAAGGTTTAATCCTTACATTAGTTTCACTTGTTCATTGTTATTTGTATATAGTTTTGACATCCACAATATATTTTGTACATTCATTGTCACTACAAACAAAATTGAATCCTATACGAAATCCCATAAGAGATTCAATAAATACAGCTATATTTAAAGGTACACCTAAAGGAGGAGATGTAACATTACTTATCTTGTTATTTGTTATTTTGATCATAAGATTCTTAAGTTTTAAAAATGCCAAATGACATCTTTAAAAGGAATTTCTTTAAACATTAATGGATTGAATAATCCATGTAAAAGGGCAAGCCTAATAAGATACATTAATTTACATAAGGCCAACTTAGTCTTCCTGCAAGAAACCCGTCTGTCGTACCAAGATATTGATAAACTAGCCAGATACAAATATACACTATTGTTTAGTTCAGAGCACACTCAGAAAAAAGAGGAGTGGCTATTTTATGGAATAAAAGTATGCCCATTCCTAAAACCATTAAGTCTTATCAGGATGACAAAGGAATGTTTTGTATGGTTACAATACAAATTAATGGGAAGACTTACACTTTAATTAATGTATATTGGATACCTGGAATTGGTATTAATACAGTGAAACATCATCTTGATAAGATCATATCATTCTCTATAGGAGATATTATTTTAGCTGGTGACTTTAATTGTATACTACATGAAAGTGGTACTACCACTATAGGAAAGAGGATTACATCTAATGCAAAACATTTAAATGATTTTGCTAATTCTTATCATTTGAATGATATTAATAATCAGATAGATTCAAAATCATTACCATACACCTTTTTTTCTAACAGATACAAAACTTATTCAAAAATAGATAGGGTCTTTATTTCTAACCAGATGGTAACAGATTTAATTAATTCCAAAATCATTTCATGTCCTATATCTGATCATAATTCAATTGTTTTGAATTCATGATAAAAATACTCATAATGTTCAGATCAAAAGGATACCAGCATACTTAACTCAACTAAAAGACTATAAAGAATATATACTTTCAGAAGTAAAACATTTTTAGACATAAATAATACTCCTGAAGTCTCCATTGTTTATGTTTGGGATGCCTTAAAATCATATCTATATGGACAAAGTATCAGATGGTATAATAATAAAAGGAAATCTTGGGATAAGGAATTGTTAGATATTCAAAGTAAATTAGACTCCTATAAACATAATAATAAAGAAAATATTATAGACAAGAAAGTTATTGAAGAAATAAACAAACTAAATGAGAAATACAAAGAAATTTTAACTCATAAAGTTAAAATAACTTTAGAGAAATACAAGTTTTTGTCTTATTCAATAAGCCCCAAATACTTACATAGACTTAAAAATAAAAAAGGTTGAATAAACAAAACCATATCAAAGAAATATTTTCTCTAAGGAAAAAGAAGAATGTTTCTAGTATACTAGAAATACTAGATGAATTTAGAAATCACTTTCACAAAATTAACCATAATAATATTAACATGGAACCTAAAGATAAAATAAAGGAGTTTATAACCACAAACATGAATAAAAAGCTTAATAAACAGCAGATTAAACTATTGGACAAAAGTATTTCATATACAGAGGTTATCACACAAATAAATAAGCTTAAATCAAACAAAGCACCGGGTAATGATGGTATTATACCAGAGATATATAAAATCCTTTCTAAAAGTACATATTCATTAATACATAAGGTTTTTATTTTGGCCCAAACTGAGTTAATAACCCCCCCATCTTGGCAATATATATTTATTTCGCCAATTTTAAAACCTAATAAAGATCCAACTAGATGTTCTTCATATCGGCCCATCTCATTACTTAATGTTGATTATAAAATGTTTATGAGTATCTTTGCTGATAGACTGAAGACAATCATTCCCGGCATTATAGATATAGATCAGACAGGCTTCATTGTAAATAGAAATACTTTTGATAATATAAGAAGAACTTTAACATTAATAGATTTTGCAAATAGGAAAAAGAAAGATTTAACACTTATTAGTCTTGATATAAGTTCAGCATTTGATTCAGTAAGTTGGGACTATCTGTTTACCTTAATGAAGTGCATAAACTTCTCAGATGCATTTGTAAATCTAATTGAGCATTTATACAAAGGAACGTTGGCTTATATTAAGGTAGGAACATATGTTTCACAAAAATACCCATTCTTAAAGGTACAAAACAAGGATGTCCACTTTCTCCACTATTATTCACTTTAGTAATGGAGCCTTGGGCTAATTTGATCAGAAACAGTACTGACATAGAGGGTTTTGAAATAGATAAAAATACAACATCCAAAATTCAACTTTTTGCAGATGATGTTCTAATTACATCAGCAGGATCTAATTCTTCTATGCAGTCTCTATTTGATAACATGATGAATTTTAAAAGTATTTCTGGTTTAATATTCAGTGAAGAAAAAACTAAAATACTACCTATATATACACGAAAAAATATTCTCATTAGTGATTTTACTAAATATGTACCCAATTCTGGTCAGATAACTTATTTAGGTATATTACTATCTAAAGATATTAAATCTATTATATATAATAATTAAAATACCTGCTTTCTTAATATACAAAATCTTTTTAATACCTGGAATAATATGTTTTTTTACTATGGAGGAGAGACTTATAATTATTAAAATGATAATATTCCCCAAGATTTTATACTTAATACAATCAATAATACTTCCACCTACAAAAATAATTATCAAGAAACTGAATACACCAATGTTAAATTTCCTATGGGCACCTAATAGACCTAGGATTGCATTAAAGAAACATACTAATAGCTGGTCTCAAGGGGGTATTTCTTTTCCAGACTTTAATTTATATACTATCTCTTCTATTGTAAAAGTTATTACTTTATTAATAGATCAGTCATATGTCGCAAAATGGAAAGATTATTGGGAGCTAATTAGTATGCACTTCATGAAAATCTCCTTAACACATAAAACTATGATTGTAAATAACTCCATGTTATGGTTACTAAAGGAATTTTGTACTTCACCTATTACACCTAAACATATGGTTTGTTACCCATTAAATATTATTATTATTAGTTATCGTAACTTTATATTCATGCACCCTAAGTATAGGGAATGGAATTTTATTGTATTCCCTATAATGTATACTCAGGGTATGCTTTTGTTATCTACTTCTGAAGGAACTCATTTAGCTATAGATAATGATCTAAAGTACTGGTATCAGTTGATATCTGATAATAAAGTTAAAAATCTAGATTGTTTAAAACAATAATTTGATCTAAGAGAAACTTGCTGGTTAGAGGTTCAGACCTTTAGACAACATCTCATTAATAAAATAGATCTAATGTCTATAACAGTTAAAGAATATATTCCAACACTGATTGATTACTTGATATTAAATTTACAACATAAAGTTTCTGATAAAGGTAAACTTTCATACATACATAAAATTATCAGACAAAAAACTTTTTACAGTGTAGATTCATACTGGAATTATTTCACTTCTATTAATGGAGACCCACCAAATCAACAAGATAAACAATATATATTGGAATCTGCTTATAGAACTACGTCTTCCATTGTCTGGAGACTTTATACATGGAAATTTTACATAGATCTTTTATACACCTTTGATGATGAATAAAATAAATAATAAAGATAATTTATGTAAGAGATGTAATGTAGAAATTAATGCTGACTGGGCTCATATGTTTTATGACTGTATAAAATTGAAAGAATACTGGAAGTCAATTAATGAATTTTGCAGGCTCTTTTACAGATAATTTCATTATTTCTAAATCTCTTATATTATTCAACACACCTGTACCTCAAAGTGTTAAAAAGGTTAAGCTTCCCTTGTTATGGTCTATTCTAGCAGTGGCTAGGAAAATAATAACTAGAAATTGGATTTCAGATACACCTCCTTCGTTCAATGAATTTAAAAATGTTATGAATATAGTGTGCCATATGGAAATAAACACAATTAGGACAAGAACAAATAGAAAAACGTCTTATTATATTGTATGGGATAATTTACAAAATTTGTTAAAAAAATTTTAATTTCAATAGCATGGTATTTTAGTTTAATTAATTGATCTGATTGTAGTGGATGTCTTTGTAAATACTTTAGTTGTTTTGTTGAATGTTATAATAATACCTATTTTTAATTACTTGTATAAAATTGTTATGATATTTCTCTTATATGTTAAAACAATAAACCTGTTTTGAAAAAGAAAAGCATATTAAAGAAGCTGATCATAAAAAAAAAAAAAAAAAAAGAAATTACTATTGACTACTTTTTCCATGTTGGCAGTGTGATTGACTAAAGTGAGGGCAGACTCATTCTGAGGTAACTCAAGAGTAGTCAGAGGATTATGGGTAAGGGAAGGGGCTCAAGCTATGGAGCCTAAAGTCTATTGAGTGGCCAAGGATGGATCCAAGGGTCAGATCCAAGAACCAGCAGTTCAGGAAGGATGAAAACAGACAACACAGACGCAGAGTTATGGTGAGTACATAACTATATTTTTTTACAATGAAGTGCATTCAATTTAAATTTAAAACATGCATATAAGCTGTCCAGAAACAGGCAGTGTCTAGAGTGAGAGTAGGAAGTAGGAACATAAATATGAAAGGTGAGGAGGTTACATGGAGGTTACATTCTGCAAGTTGGCATACTGTTCCAAAAGTTCTGTCATACCCATGGGAACCTCAAGGTAACGATTTGGAATGTCAGGACCTGTTAGAGTCAGTTCCTAAGTTCAAGGGGAGGAGGGCCTGACCCCACACACACAAACCAGTTTTAAGGAGAAGACAGATTTTTGAGATTCACTCTTCTCTGTGCTTTTGGTATTTTTTTATTTTTTTTTTTTGCTTTTTGGCAGTCGGCATTTCGAGTGCCAAGATATCCTATACCTCCCCAATAGTAATAGTGGATGCAGTTGGTATACCCATTCATCTCACTCAAAAGTATCTGGGAATTGTATTAGATCAGACCTTAACCTTTAATAAGCACATAGAAGCACAAGTTATTAAAACTCTGAATTAGCCAAAACCTTTATACAGTTTTAAATCTATTACCCACAAAAGCAAGAGAATTACTATTAATGTACTGAAGGCCACAATACACACTGCCACTTATTGCTCTAAACTGACATAGAAGTATTAACCTTCTGCAGACAACAGAGAACAAACTCCTAAGGTTTATTCCTTAGTTACATCACATATAACACCATTACTTAAATATTCATAATGCTAAGCGTCTGCCTGTTGAAGCTATATCACTGAATAACTTGATGTGTAGACTAATTAATGGCGGATATTTCCCCCCAACGCAAAAGCTCCCTATTCATTTTATTAGCAGTAGTTATGTATTGAGGAATAGCAACTACTGAATGCACAAACTTCACAATTCAGGTTAATGCTTTTGGACACACTCTCATATTGCTTTGCCAAAAACACTTTTAAGTACATACAGAAAACAGAGCTCATTCAAGTCTCTCCACATTTCAGCAGAATGTATTGCACATCTGTTTTACTTTCCTCACACAGGAGAGCAGTTTCTCAAATGCAGGATAACAGTTCCTCCAACACAGTTTGTAGAAATACCTTCCAGCTAACAGTTCACTCTCACTCTCTGGAGAATACTTCTAACTCTCTGACTCAGGAATCTATCAGTTTCTAGCAACACTGACCAGTCCCCTATTTTCATACATCTACTGTTTCCAAAATGAGACTTTAATTTTAGTGCAAAATCCCACTTATGTACTCCTCGTGCAGAATTCAGTACTAGATAGATAGATAGATAGATAGATAGATAGATAGATAGATAGATAGATAGATAGATAGATTCTTTCTTTTGGTCTGGATATGACATGTGTTTCATTTATTTAGCAAAGGAATTTCATACTGGAAATTAGTAAAACCTCTTCAGATAGCATATGACAATATATTTTCCCACAATTAAAAAGACATATTTTATTCTTAGTAGCTACCTTTTATTTTCTATATTAAATATATTTTTGTAACTTTTCAGTAGCCTAGAATGACCAACTCTATCTGGTTTGTACAAGAGTCTCTTTTTCTGTACATTTAAATGGTTTGGTTTGGTTTGGTCAGAAGGAGTACACATGTTTACAAATGTCATATATATTCTGAATATAACAGTTATATTGGTTTGTGGCCCAGATGCTGGAGGAGATAATGGAAGAGTGAATACTTACAAGGCAGCGTATGAGCACTTCTCTTATGAGAGAGTATATGGGGTGTGTGTTAAGGGTGCACTCACCATGCTTTAATTCCCACTGGTGACTGAGTACATGGGGTGCATGCTAAGGATGCACTCACCATGCTTTAATCCCCAGTGATGACTGAGTACATGGGGTGTATGTCAAGGGTGCACACACCATGCTCTAATCCTCAGTGCTGACAGAGTACATGGGGTGCATGACAAGGGTGCACTCACCATGCTCTAATCCTCAGTTTAGACAGAGTACATGGGGAGCATGTCAAGAGTGCACTCACCATGCTCTAATCCCTAGTGGTGAGAGAGTACATGGGGTGCATGTGAAGGGTGCAGTCACCATGCTCTAATCTTCAGTGGTGACTGAGTAAATGGGGTGCATGCCATGGGTGCCATCACCATGCTCTAATCCCCAGTGGTGACTAAACTTGATGCGAACGCACTGGTCTGCAAATGGGATTGGGACTCCTGAGGGGTTAGGTCACGTGAGGAAATGGGACACATATCTTTGTGTAGGGCCTTTATACCCCATTCATCTCAAGTTTGTACATGCTACAGGCCTAGCAGAAAAAAAAACAGTGGGTATCTGGATGATGGCCACCCATTACCAGCCCCCAGTCACAGGTAATGAGGGGCTGTTCAAGTCATGCTAGACCTAATGGCTGGCAGGGAACAGGGTGTAAAAGAAATGAAGAAAAGATGCTGCGGTTCCTGTTATTAAATTAAAAAAACAAAGTTTATTTGGTATAAAACTAGTACTGGAGCTTTTCTACCTGGCTTTTAACTGTAAATATGTCTTTCCTATTAGGACATATTTTGTTAGCAAACTGCTTTCTCAGTGGAGTACAGATTGTGACTGCATGTGACAATAGGCCTTTTTGATTTCTAAATTTGCATGCAGTGCCTATACTTTAGTGTTAAATTGCCACCTAGACCCCCAATTGTGCCAAACAGAACAAAAATACATATTGAAGAATTACCTGAAAAAAAAAACAAGCAAGTGGGACACTTAGCTTACCGTGTACATCCTTTCAGTGTCTGCCATCAGAATGACTGCTATGTATCATGGATAGATAATAAAATCAATTCTTTGCCTCTTGAATTTATAATAACAAGAAGGTTTTTTTTTTAATTTTTTTATAAGTGTGCTTTTCATGTACTTCTGGTCTATTAGACCCATCCTGTTTTGCCCTGACCTACACAGAACTATCCCAGCCTGCTGTGAGATGCTTCTGGCACCATCACTCTAATGGGCAGGACCTTTCTCGTCTTAAGAATTTTCATGTTAAGTGACCATGGCATGACTTGAGTTAACACATCACTCTATACATACCACTTTGAATAACATACATAAATATAAATAAACCACAAAGCAACTGGAATACCATCGTTATTAGGTCTACCATCTTGGCAGAATGCCTATAAAAACTCATTAGATACAGCATTCCTTCTGAAACTATTTAAAAATTAAAATTTTGTCACATGACCGTAAGATCAATTAAATAATCAAAACAGTGATAAAACATTTAAACCAGCATCAAATATAAAAACAAAAATCAAACATTTAAACCAACCACATCAATTAAAAATGAGAATTTTGTATTATTATCACACCTATTATTCTTAACCAAAGGTAATGCCTTTGAGAGTGAAGTGATGTTTCTTATGAGTCTTTAAAGGCATGTTGTTGAAGTGCTACATCTAATAAAGTTAGTGTTCTTGTCATTTTGTGGTTTATATATCAACACATCCTGTACCTGCTCTTCTGCTAATAGGATTGTGCAGGTAATCCTTTTGATCTTTATGCCTTTCCATATCACCTGTGCAGTGGTGTCATGATGGAGCATATTGGACTCAGACTTGTAGGTCGTGGGATATTTCCCTGTAGGGACAAATGACTGGGACACATGGCTGAATTGCAGTTAAGCTGCAGTGGCACATGCCTGCTGGAAATTCTCTTTGGGCACAGAATAGTGCAGAGAGTAGTGCCCACAGCTGGGATAACCAAGAAAATGGGGAGGAACAATTGCCATGTCCCGAGGACCCTAGGGACAACAGGCAGTATGCCGTAGTAGGATGCTTGGTAGGCATGTCAGTGGCTGAGTAAATGCAGTGTGCAATGGACAGTGCCTTTATTAATGTGCCAGGAAAACTGCTGGTTGCAGTGCTTGCTGTATAGTATATGCTTCTGTAACTACATATGTGTGCACCAGTACAGAAGAAACTCTTACAGAAGAAACTCTGTACATTGCTGCATCATGCTTCAATGTGTGTTTTAGGTCATGCTCCCTAAAATGGTGGCTCTACTATGGGGACTAACAAGCTCTGCAGGCATCAATCAGATTTTGTTCTTGCTGCTGCAAGGTAAGAATTTCAGGAGACATACAGTAAGCCATCCTAGCAGCATGTTCAGCTGCCAATGCCAGGCCACCACATGATTCTAGTCATCCATGGAAGATCAAGACAGAGATATTTCTTCCCCTACACACACACACACACACACACACACACACACACACACACACACACACACACATACACACACACAGCTATTCCATCTGTGGGCATGGTACTACATACTTCTCTTTGCCACTGTGAATTTGCCACAGACTTGTTTCTGGAGCAGAATTGCAATTCAGCCATGAGTCCCCAACCAGTTGTTCCCACAGGCAAATGTTCCAAAACCAATAAATACAAGTCTAGACTATCACTATACTTAATCGTGTTTTAATTCTCCTCTGCAAACAATGGGATTGTATTTATGAGGTTCTGCACTACTGACTATCTGAAACTTCCGGGTGTTAGCAGAGTGATAATGATCCATATATACTCCCTGAGGAAAAGAAACACCACAGGCGGCTTCAGTATTATCCTGCATCCCAACTAGTTCTGCCAGTAGTCTGGGTTTGGTCCTGCACCACATCATTAGTGGTGAGATTTGATGATTACCTCTATGTCATAGCACAGCCCCACAGGAAACTAATACATACAGAGATCATGGTGAGCAAAACTGAAGGTAGATACATAGAGAAATAAGGAGATATACACTTCTGTAGTAAACTAGTGAAATATTTCAGCCTGCGCCACCGTGGTATTTGTAGCAAAGGTAATCAAAATCACAAGTCGAGAAAACTTAACATTTTTATATTTCACAGCAGAAGCACAGTTTCTGATATACTTTCCCCTTAATATAAATCTGCTATCCTATTTGGTATATTCCTGAAGGAATGTAAAACAGAGTTTTTTATGATATCACAGGTCAGACTGTTTGGTTTTGCTACTACGCGTCGTGATTCTGAAGTGTTTTTTGGAAATCCGTTTCCCTCTTAGAGCACAAAGTGATTTAGATAACTGAATTTTGTATACAGCTATAAATGCAATATTTTTAGGTATTGTTGCAAAACTAATAAGATCCTTTATGTTCCATTAAGGCTCAGTAGCTTGGTGAGTTGTGACATGTTTATTGTTGATAAATGATTCAGAATTAAAACAGTAAGTTTCTAACGATGCTATTTTCATTGTTTACAAATAATGTAAATGAAATATTATTCAAGTCATGAGTTAGATCAAAGTTTTATGTAATTCATGCTGACAGTGAATGGATCAAAGAACAAATTCAAATGAATATAAACTAAATTAATATAGACTACTCAGTCTGACTGTTCAGATTCACTTGTTCTGCAGAAGCATAAAACTTTAATCAAAACTGGATTACTGACTGACATCAGCCTAAGTGACATTCATTACTTCCTTAGTCTTTTCACATACTTAGCCATTCTCTTCTGATTTATTTTAGTTTATTTTTCCTTATATACTTGGCCCACAATGGCATACATTTACACGATAACACATTTTGGGAGTAGTACATTTCAACAAATCCATCTGTATGAAAATAGTTTCATCAGACTCAATTGAATCCATAAAATAACCCAACAATAGGACTTGGCAGAAACAGAGATTAAATTAAAGTTATTTGAGAGATGTCTTTCGCCAAGTGTATTTTTTCTTCAAGCTTTAAGAAATATGGCTACCCTCAGAAATGTTCATATTTGCAACTAATGCTGATATCTATCTATCTATCTACAGATAGATACATAGATACATAGATAGATAGATAGATAGATAGATAGATATACATCTGTTGTGTTTGCCGTGTGTTTTTAATCAACATCTGGAAGTGCAATGTTGTTTGTTTAAATGTCAGGTGCATCAGACAGACGTTTTATCAGATGTTTGTTTTGTTGAAACAGGTAAGTGGGATGTATACTAAGTGTGTGAGAGTTAGGGTTAGAGTAAGGCTTATGTAAGGGGATAAAGAGTGTGTGTGTGTGTGTGTATGTGTATGAGGCATACCTCTTAACTCAGATTTTTGCAAGATGTCCAGATTTTTGCCTCATATTTTTGGTCCATTTTTCCTGAAATTGTGGTTTTCTGGCAAATTAGTGGCAAATCATTAAAGACTGAAGTTAGAAAATAATGACAGACATTTGTTTCAGACTTCATACCCTTCAAAAAAATCATGCTAATGCAAAACCTGTTATTCTCTCAACTTTGAAGTTTGTAATAGCTATATTTAAAATTGTCCCCATTTTGGGGCCTTTGTCACACTTTTATTAATGGCTTTGTCCAGATTTCTTGCTTTAAGAAGTTCAGAGGTATGGTATGAGGTGAATGTCTGAGTTGTGTTGTGCAGTGGTATTGCTATGGGAAGGGCTTTTTAAAGTTAAGATATACATCAGGGTTAGGGACAGGGATGGGTACGGTTAACCCATATTACTAAGGCGAAACAAGGGGATGAATCCTAATGTGAATCTTAACTTAAAAAGTCCTTCCCATAACATTACCACTATTCATAACAAATTTAAGCTGTCATGTTATGGGCAGTGTATCTGAAAAGGAAATTTGTTTCCTTTTCTGATGTACTGAATGTCAATGTGTTTTGTGTTCAATACAGTGAATGTCTTAAAAATATTTATGTGGAAGTTTTGTCAGTCAACCAAGTAACATGTCAGCTGTTCATTATACAGTTATATAGACAGATAGATATGAGTTTATACTGAATAATCACCAGTGAGTTTGTCTGAAACACAAAACATCGAGCATCACCTGTGACTGCCATTAATAGCCACTAAAATCATTACAAAAAAAGTAATCACAACTGTAAAGAAATAGGTTCCATTTTTGATTATGAAAAGTACAAAAAACAAAACATTATTTATGTCAGGGTTTGCCCTCACATCCCTCAGTGTGGAAGCTCCGCCCCCACGCCCTTGGAAATTAAATATACTAACTCCAGGATAGTACAAACTTGAAAAATGACAAAAACCCTTCAATTATGTAATGGTCGATATAATGAACTCCAACTGTTACATAATTCAATAAACTTTATCAGAGATGGAAAAAAAAAACACATTTCACCTCATCATAAAATGTATGCAGTGATAACTTATATAGCACTCATATGTATCTATCTTTCTATATACATATGGATGTACTTCAAAACATTGAAGTACACATATGTTGAATTGATCCTAAAAGGTCGAAACACAAAATATCAAAAAATAACTCATATGTTTTGCAGGGTACAAGTCTCGCAACACCTTCCATTTGAGGAGCTATGCCCCCATATCCCCTGCTAATTACATCTACCATATACATATTCATTAAGGCACTCAAGACTGCACTTCATCCAGGGGTTTTCTACTTGTAATTAATACATAAGCCCTTTAATTGCTGCGGTTTCAAACACAGTGCAGAACACACATTGACTATAACATGCAGTCGTAGGTTATTCTTTGCCTGCATATGGCATTGCCATTGTGTCCTCAGTCCAATAATGTCACAGTCTCTACCACTTCTGTTGATAACATGCACTTATAGACAATGTAATTTAAAAGTATGTTTACCCTTCACTTACAGGCCTCTAATAATTGTTTTGCCAAGGCATTTACAATTACTTTTTGTCTTTGCATGCCTCTATGATGTTCTGAAATTTGTACTCAAAACATCCTTTTAGTTTTACATACATAAGTATAGCTGTAGGCAAGGTTGCTAGTTGAACAGCTACACAAGTCACAATGCTTTTAATGAAAATCTGTGACTGTGTATGTAAACACATAGCTCTACTTTATAAACTTAGAGGAAGATGCAATAATTTGAAAATTTATTAAATTAGTCACTGTACGTGGTGGGGTTGCAAAAAAAAACTTTTGGCAAGAATTGACTTTAGTTAGTTTTTCTTTCTTTTTTTTTTCTTTTCAAGATCTGCATTTATGCTCACAGAAATGTAATAGGAGGAATACAGAAAGGTTGCCATTACTATGTGAAAATCAGAGACATCTCTAACATGGTGCTTTAGCATGAAGACATTCAGCACCACAGTGAGCTGTTAACACAGTCGTATTAAATGCTAATGAGGCACTGCAGGGGACAGGCATATGCTAATCAGCCATGTGCTCTCTCATGGAAATCTCTGAGGTAAGTCTTTTGCACAGAGATTTAGAGAATACTTGTGTAAAGCATAGGTTCATAGGTTCATAGGTAGGTACTAGGCTATTGGCCCTGGGGCCTATACAAGCCCAGCCAAAAAGGTACCCTGGCTTTTGCCACCCAAGAAAATTATTTTCCTGTGCCACTGTCGCACAGAGCCACAGAGGTGATCCCTGAGGTGAATTTCCTATTTCCCATCCAATCATCAAGATTTTTCCTGAAGAGTGCTAATGAGGAGCTTTGTTTGATATAGATAGGTAGATTATTCCAGAGTATGGGAAGTCTCTGGGACAGGAATCAATCCCTCCGGCATGTTCTGTTTATTGTGGTGACAAGGTTTAGGTCCCTAGAGCGTGTAGCTCAGGGGGATTGGGATTTCTTTAAGTGGAGCATGTCCAACAGCACTGGGTTTGACATAGCTTTGTATGTTAGGCAGAGATCACCTCTGAGTAGGCGATATGCGACGGAGTAAAGCTGAAGTTTTTTGAGATGGTCTGTGTAGAGCATCTGTTTGAGGCCGGTAATCCTCTTTGTGAGGTATTTCTGTGGCCTTTCCAGTTGTTGTAGATGTCTTGTGAGGTACATACCAAAAGGGGCATTGTACTCTATAATGGGTCTAATGAGTGATGAGTAGAGGGGAACAATGACCTCTTTTTTTCTGGATGTTAAGGCACATTTATCTGAAATCTCTACTTGTCTGCCTGTAGACCCACCACTGCTTTCTAGAGTTGAAGTAAAACAGTTCTTCAGATGTATCCTTCATTTGAACCCACCTAATACTATTCCCCACTCCTGTGAACCTAAACTTTGTCTTAGAGAAACTTGCTCAGCCACATTTTTCGTCAGCAGCTCATGCTTCTCAAATTGTTTGTTTGCCTTTTTGGCTTTTCCCAGTTAGGGGTTGCCACGGCGGAACTCCAGTCCGCTAATGATTGGCAGTCGATTTTTATGGTGCTGAGTTGCCGTTCTACTAGTGGTCCTTATTTCTGCTAGAAGTGCTTGAGCTTTAAGCACTTATGACTTCTCCTCCCTTCTTTATTTTTTTTATACAGACAGGGTTTCTCTGAATGTCATTCCTTCCTTTATACCTAAAGTGATCAATGAGTTGCCCCTCAGCCAGACCATCAGTCTTTCCACCTTCATTCCAGACCCCCAGCGCAAAAGTAAAACAACCCATTCCTTGGATGTGCATAGCTCAGATTTTATTTGGGCAAAACTAAAGATATTTGGAAAACTGACCAGCTATTTGTTTCTTTCATGGAAGTCAAGTTGGGGAAGACTGTCTTACATTGCTAGCTGTTCCATTTTCTTTTATTAGATCCACCATGGTAAAGCCTTACCTTCTCCAATTTAAGCTCACTCCACCAGATCAGTGACTCACAGCCAATACTAGCTGCTTGTGTTACATGGTGAAAATCTCGTGTTTACCCATCATGTTGCAGTTAAGTGCAGGGAAGTCTAGTGCACAGAAAGTGCTAGGGTGAGCATGCATGCATATGTGGGGGATACATGTGAATGTATATGTATATGTCTGCCTGAGAAGTCTCAGTAGGAGGGTTAGGAAACAAGTAGAGTAAGTGTGTGTGTGTGTGTGTGTGTGTGTGTGTGTGTGTGTGTGTGTGTGTGTCTATGTGTCTGTACATGGTGTGTGCGTCTGTCTATATGTCTGTGAGTGGTGTGTGTGTGTCTTTGTGTCTCTGAGTGTGGATATGCATGAATGTATTTCTTTTGGGGGAAGACTGTTACTCCTCCACAATCCCCTACACAAACAAGCAAATCCTGCAATGTTCGGGGGCAATGATGACTACACACCAAGGAGACTCTTCATAGCATGTCTTAAAGGCTCTTAATTTAAACATGCAATTGAATTTTCTACATGGGTTTCTGATTTGGATTTTGTGAGTGGAGCCACCCTACATTCACAGCTGAGCACTTCAGCTGGATTTCTGAGGAACGCTAATGCTATAGCCATTAACAGTACAGTAGGGGAGAAGTGCAGCAATGAGGTCATTTACACAGCAATAATTTTTATAATATATAGACATGGCTCTTTAAAATCCTAAGTATCCTTTAGGAGTTGGAGATACAGTTACTGCCTCTGCATCAGCACCAAGCACTGAGGGTGAGGATTTGAGCAGAAGTTAGAAACTTTTGAAAATAAATTATTCAAATGTAAAAGGCAGTCTTTACCTGGAATACTGCAATAAGGTTAAGGAAGTGACTAAGGGGGTTTGTTTAGTCAGATTTCCAAATAGCATTATAGAACAAAATCCTTTCTACAAGGAACAGTGTTCTTTTTTTCAGGCGCACTCACTGTGAGCATGTGACCACTCTTGTAATAAACAAAAGCTGACATTGAAGGTATAAACAATACAATTGTGAAAAGGTGAAATTTAAGCCTTTACTCAAATAATTATAGCATTTATTGTAAAACTAGACTGGCATGAAGTGGCAGTCATGAAAAGGAAGTACAATGTGTTACTGATAAAGCTAAATGCGTAAAAGCTTTCTAGTAGGTCGCTTGCTGTTGGTCTTGTGCAAGGAGTCAATGAAAGCTTAATGGGAGGAGTTTGAAATTTTGTTAATCTTTTTAGATCAGTAACTCTTGTTCACTTTCATTTTCCCTACAGATCTCCACAACTGGCAGTAAACAGGTTAAATCATTTTTAGCAAAGTCTGTCCATTATGATTGCTCGATCAGAGCTGAAGCAGCGACATTTACAGCAGGAGAATCAGGTTGGGCATTTACAGCTGGAGAATCAGATGGGGCATTTGCAGCAGGAGAATCAGGTTGGGGCATTTACAGATGTAGAATCAGGTGGGCAGATACAGGAACAATTCACCAAGAAGGTGCTTTGACAGCAGAACAGTCAGAGGAAGCAATGATCCAAGATGAGAAAGATGCCACTAAGAACGTTTTCATCTAATTAGGTAGTTAACTGAAAAAACTCTGTTACATTATCAGTGTTCACTTATGGATTATAAAGAAAAGGTTTTCATGTGATCAAACAAACAGGATAGACTTAATGGAAAACAATATTGACATAAAGCTGTATAAGCACAAACTAAATCTGAAATTTGCTTTCTCTATTATTGGTGTCGCTAGAAAATAGAAATCAAAATCTAAGCCAACTACACTAGAAGTAGTGAATATACTGTAACAGAGCTAAAACAACTGGAACTGAGATATTTAGAAAAGGGTAGGAGCAAACTACATAGGAAAAAATCGGAATTCTGGAAACAATACACAAGGGAGGAATGAGGTTTAAAAGGCAGCAGGATGTAAATGAGCTATGCAGTGTTTGAGTGAGAAAGATTGGATAGATTATAAGTGATGTATAATGTTTGCAACTGGGAGTGTGTGAGAATGGTTTGTGATGTAAAATGCTTATGACTAGGATTGTGTTGGCATGTTTTTTTTTCATTTATATAAATGTATGATTGCCTATGTAGTAAGTGATGGTTTAATAAAGATGTCTCTTATTTACAAAAAGGCAGGAGCTGAATAATGTATGTAATATTGCTTAGTTTATATGATATATAGCAATATATGTGAAGTATAATGTTTGGCATGTTAATATAGTTTTATTACTTTTATATGAATGTAAATTTGCTTATGTCACAAATGATAATTCAATAAATGTGTTTGAAGAAAATATTGGTATTGTGTTGCTGCTGTTGCTGTTAATGTTTCAGAACATAGAAAATCATCTGTAATATATTAATGGCTTCTTTGTCTGCAGTTCTTAAAGGTTATGTTAAAACTATATGTTTACACAATATCACAGCAACACTGTCTAATCCACCTAATTATATAAAATATAATGTGTTAGCAGAAGAAAGGTCTGTGTTAAAAGAGGTGAAGGTAAACACCAGTCTCTTTGTTTTATTAAAATAGGCAGAAAAGGTGATTTGGCCTGACTGATTCAGATAATCTGCTTCAATGTTCTTGTCAGCAATAGTGAACATACTTGTATTACCCTAACTAGAACGTAATGGTTGTTAGTAACAGCCAGAACCTCCCTGCTACCTAACACTCTTACATACAGATTACTTAACGAAAGGTATTGTTCACCATTCATGCATACAATTATAGTTAGAGATCAGTGATATAATTTATTATGCCAGCAGAGTATGCACTAGGTGAAACCACCATTCAAACTAACACTGATTCAAAAGAAAAGCTTTTACAAAACTAATACTGACCCACTGGAATGGATGTCCTGCAACTATTAGTAATATAATTTTAGTTGAATTTTGGAAACCACTCTTTGCTTCAAGAATATAAGTAGAAATATGTGAAGGATTCAGGTTAGCTGATTATAACTCCAGATAGTGTTCATATTGCTGTTAAATGTTAAACTAGTGTACTACCAGTCTGTTAACCCAGTACACTACCAATCTGTTAAACTAGTGTACTACCAATCTGTTAAGCCAGTACACTACCAGTCTCTTAAACTAGTGTACTACCAATCTGTTAACCTAGCACACTACCAGTCTGTTAAACTAGTGTACTACCAATCTGTTAACCCAGCACACTACCAATCTCTTAAACAAGTGTACTACCAATCTGTTAGCCCAGTACACTACCAATCTGTTAAACTAGTGTACTACCAATCAGCGTAGCTCCTGCTAGATTGAAGCTATCACTTTTCTTGGTGTACATGAGGGGTGGAGGGATTTTTTATGTCTTTTGCCAGGATCACATGTATGATAACATACTTAAAATTACTGATGACAGCTGACTATACTCTTTCACTGATTGTACCGACTGTATTCTTTCACTGACTGTACTGATTGTACTCTTACACTGATTGTACTGACTGTACACTTTCACTGATTGTACTGACTGTACTCTTTCACTGACTGTATTGACTGTACTCTTTCACGGATTGTGCTGACTGTACACTTTCACTAATTGTACTGACTGTACTCTTTCACTGACTGCACTGACTGTACTCTTTCACTGATAGTGCTGACTATACACTTTCACTGATTGTACTGACTGTACAGTTTCACTGACTGTACTGACTGTACTCTTTCGCTGATTGTACTACAGTTATACTGTTCTAAATATCATTGCACTGGCCTGATTGTTACAATGAGAATTTAATATATCTCTGAATGCTTTGACAACTACTGAATTTAAGTTTTCATTGATTGTATGTAATGACGTCTTTATGATTCTGAATGTTATTTTAATAGTCTAATGTTCTGATAACAAATTAATATACTATATTATTAATTGGAGTGTAACATTTTTATTCTAGTGTCGTTTGCCTTCTGGCTCTTATTATATGTGAAATGGGACAGTGGACCAGTTCACTTATGCTATTAACAAAACATTATATAGATAAATAAATAAATAAAGGTGGAAAATGCTCAGTACATAGAAAAAAGTTAATATTATTTTTGCAGACAATGACTTCTGTTTTAAAGTAACACAAATATGTTAATTTACCTAGTCAATACATTGACAATATGGTTAGACTTGTTTCACTATCACAGAGTATAGCAATAACCCATGCCTGGGTGTGGGTAATGCTGGATTTACCCACGGTTGGTGTGGTTTAGTCACGAGGGCGAAGCCCGAGTGGCCAGACAAAACCAACCGTGGGTAAATCCAGCATTACCCACACCCAGAAGTGAGTTATTGCTATTATACAATGACATTATTTAAGAAAAAAAATAATTACTTTTCTTAAATAATGGCATTGTATAATGCCTCTTTGCTGCCCTTCCACAGCTGTCTGGTATTCTGCGGCAGTTCTGATGTACTGCGCATGCGTATGCCTACACAGTACATCAGAGCTGTGGCAAAAGCAACAGAGAAAGCAAGATCTCTGTTGCTTTTTACAAACTGTTTTGCTATGTTAAACAGGTTTAACATAGCGAGACAGCTTTAAAAAAAGCAACGGAGAATCTCCATTGCTTTTTTTTAAAGCTGTCTCGCTGTGTTAAACCCATTTAACATAGCGAGACAGTTTTGAAAAAAAGCAACGGAGAAAGCAAGATCTCCATTGCTTTTTACAAACAGTCTCGCTATGTTAAAGGAGTTTAACATAGCGAGACATTGTGAAGCAACGGCGATCTTGCGTTCTCCGTTGCTGTAAAAAAAGAGTTATAGTAATGGAAAAAGTCCGGGCGACCGGACCTTTTTCCATTACTATAACTCTGATTTACAACGTGCACGCTGACCAATCAGCATATATGTTTTTGAATATTAATGGGGGGGTCGTTGTATAATGAATGTTAATACATGGAAATTCTTACTAGTAGAGCATCCAAATACTAGGTCTTGTGCATAATGCCCAAAATCAGCAAAAGTGCTGAAAACCCTCTTTTCAGACCTGTCCTTATACTCTGTTAATCTCAATATCATTAAACAGGCACCTTCCCTTACATTAAGGACTCTTTGGAGTTTTTAAACTAGATAAAAGCTCATGGTTTAAGTGATATTGATGGTATATATTTGCTAACTATAGAATGGATTCCTGCTATTCTGTCATCTCACAACTTGAAGGAATTGACTCGTACTACTAAATGCTTTATTACATACTATCACAAAAATGATACACCTTTCCTTGATATGAAGGTGATCTATGATGCAAAGACTAAACATTTCACATGTGTAGTGTTTTAAAAAGCTAACGTGGAAACAACAATGTTTATAGTAAAAGTAACCATTCACGATATGTAAAAAGAATGAATTGATACATCAATTTATTCATATTTAAACACTAACCACAGATGACTTTATTTATTTATTTACTTATTATTGAACATTTATTGACAAGGAAAGTCCACTGAATCAGAAACCCATTTTCAGTGGAGGCCTGGGGAGAAAAGCTCCAATTACAGATAAAGATTTTTACAGCAAGATAATATTTACAATAATAAATAGTGTGCACAAAATGTTATACAATTTCCTAGGGATTAGTAGTAGTAGTACACAATAGAAAGTTTTATACAATCTGGTTAGGTGTTAGTACACATACAGCAATTTTAATGACATGGAGGGAAAAAGACAGTAGATACATTCATAATAAACAGTTCATTTATTTTATAGGTGTAGAAGAATGTATTGGCTGTTTTTGGAAAGGTGATGCAGTGAAACATTTCTGCGTAGCTTAGTAAATGAACTGAAAAGCAATAGATTTGTACATCATATGCTTATTTTGTAGGTGAGAGGTTACAAATAACTAAGAAGCATGCCAAGAAATTGAAACATTGCAAAGGACAAAGCAGATAATGTACATCTTTTTCCTTTAACAGATTATACATATGTTTT
The DNA here is from genome assembly GCF_019279795.1 of Protopterus annectens. Lineage (NCBI taxonomy): Eukaryota > Metazoa > Chordata > Ceratodontiformes > Protopteridae > Protopterus > Protopterus annectens. Next base: position 7,712,312 of record NC_056727.1, on the reverse strand, counting down.
TCCTTTAGCTTATAGAATAGAGTTCAAGATAATGAAGACAATAATTCACATGGATTATAAAGTATTTTACAGCACCCTGATGTTTTAGGAAAGACCAGAAAGAATCCAGGGTGTACAGATAAAAAAATACTAGAAAGTGACAAGAACCCAAGGAAAGCTATAAGTGCTGCCAACCAAGTGGAGCTTTTTAAATTAGGTTTTGTAAACAGTGTCATGTTATTAACATTGGATCATCTGACATTTATCGTATAGCAGGTTATCACTTTGCATTAATAAATGTTTTGGCTGTAACAGTCAAGCAACAATATATTTAGATATATGTACCTCTTGTGACAACTTATACATAGACAAAACTATAAGGAAGTTGTAACTGAAGATTTACTTGCATGTTTAAACTATCTGTACCAAGAATGTTAAATTGCATTGTACAAACATTTATTAACCTGTGATGTGTTAAAAAATCTTTTTGTTTCAGAATGTCTAATTCTTTACCAAAAGGACATGACCTGGATAGTCCGGTAGACCAAAAGGAATTATACAGGCTGATTTTAAATGCAAGCTCAGCACTGGGGTCAAATTAATATTTATCTATAACAATAGTACTAAAACCAAAAAAAAAAAAGAATAAAATAAAATTGTAAACAAAAAGTACACTTGCTGGCATAGGAACTTTTGTTTTGGTTGTAATATACACTTTTTAATTTGATTTTCTTATACAGTTTAAAAATAGCACATGTTTTACAGGAAATAATACATTTTATGACAACTGTTTATTAGCCAGTTTTAAATGCATGACTGCAAATTTTCTATATATGTGGTACACATAGCATATACAATTTCTGAAGAATTCTGCACACAGAACAAATGGATGAAAATGTTACAATAAAGTGTTTTTCTTAAATAATCCACTTGTTACTTATTCATCTTTTAGTTTGGAAACTGTAGACAAGATCCTTTAGAGGCATTTGGCATTTTAATTACTGAATAGTTCTAGAATTTGCTTGTTTATTATGTAGAAAGAGAACAAGCTACTCATTCTGAAGTGAAGCTTATGTTGCAATACTACATTTCACACTAATGTGATTAGCACAGCTAAAAACATAATTTAAATTAGACTACTTTGTATGTATTATTTTCATTTTAGTCATACCTTTACCTTCCTACTTTGAACCAGGGATTCAGACACTTGGGTCCTCATTCCACACTTATTGCTAATTGCCCCCAGAAATTAGTCTCTACCATCAGTGTCCTTTTATCTGCCATACACTTCATAAGATCATAGGAGGTTACTAGGCTAACGGCCCCGGGGCCCTTACAAGCCTAGCCAAGTTCAACCCACATTCCCAAGAGTGTATGGTTCAAGTAGACACTAAAATCAGGACTTTCTTGCACTTTGGTGCTTTTGCAGTGAATATGCATCTATGAGCTTGACGTGGATGCTAGAAGATTTAGAGGAAATGTGAAATCTTCGGTCCTACTCTTTATAGGTGTATGTGTTGCTGTTAGGTCAGCAAATACATGCACACTTCTGTACACATGCTTCAGACTGTATATGTCACCCAGTAAACCTCATTTCCTTGACCAAGATTAAGTGTTTATAACTTCTATTATGAATCATTATTGTAGTAACTATTCTTACTGCCTTCTAAAAGGGAAGAACAGCTGAAATCCAGCATATGATTTTTCTGAAAACTGATATTAATCATCAGTGCAGTATGTACTTAAGGGCTCTGATTGAGCTAATGAGCACTGATTTTATTTTGATGTAAATGTTTGTTTACTTGCTTTGGATATCAGAGTTGAAAGTGATGAAAAAGTAGTTATACAAATCTTAGGAGCATCTCCAAAAGTGGATTAGCAGTACTGTCATCTCAGAACGTTAATAGCATTGTAGAAATGTAATACCATGTTGTATGTATCTGAGGATATTTTTATTTAAAGTATGTGATAATCCAAAGATTTTAGTAAGTAAAGAAGATCAGTGCATGCATATTAAAATATAATAATGCTTTCAGGTCAGGTAGAAATGTCTCTAATTAAAAATGTAAACCATGTTGCAAAATGATTATTTTAATAATGTTCCTGTCACAGTCTTCTGGAAATTATATGATTCTATAAAACAATGGGCCAGATTCATGATGGCTTGCACGGAGTGTACAAGTAGAGTAAGACTCCATGCAGCCATCATGTCCGACGAGCGATCCAGGAACAGCTTGTAGGGGCGTGTAAGAGAGCTCCTAAAATGACTCCTAACGGACAGGGCAAATTACCTCACTTGCAGCCGAAAGGCATGCAAATGAGGTAAATTTGCGATCCAGGAAGCGCAAGCCTGTCCGAGTAGGAGCCATGTTAGCTGTAGAAATGTACTCAGTTGACAACTGAGTACCATTCTGCAAATAGCAGAATGGAGCCTTGTCAGCTCCAAATAAAGGTTGCATATGGTTGAGGAAGCATGCCAATGGCCAAATATACGGCCATTGGAAATGTTCCCAGATGCAAAATTTAATTTTTTTTTTTTTCGGCGATTTCTGATGTTTAAGTGTAGCGCAGCACCGCGCAAATGGGGTGCGCTTAAAAAAATCATAAAATAAGAAAATAAAAGCCACAAACATGGAATCTATGAAAATTGTTAAATTACAATGTAAGGAAATAGTAGGCTGAAGACAATATGGCCACCGAGTAGGGGTTGCTAAGGGGAGAAGCCCAGTCTAAGACATGTAGCCAAGCATTAGTAGGCAATCCTATGTAAATGAGTGTTAGGATAGTGAATCACACTTTTACATAGCAAATGAGCACAGTCAGTGGAGTGTAGGAGTAGGATATGAGGAGGAACAGAGTAGGAGATAGGTGACATCACAAGGGGGGTATGTATGAAAGTAGTGAAGCTCATAGGAGCAGAGTGGCATGTGTCAGCTGTCAGTTAGACATCATGGAAAGAGGTGTGTCAACAGGTGGGCCAGGGAAAGCCAAGAAATGGAAGGTGTATACTGTGGTTAACACCAAAGTTTCTTGCTGAGCGGGTATGCACGTGTGTGTGTGCCTGTAAACCCAAGTAAGACAGAGTGCGCGTGTGAAAGCGTGAGTGCGCACGTTTAAGCCGGAGTAAGCATGTATAAGGCTGTGTAAAGACCTGTGAGCATGTTTGTGCTGGTGTGCACGCGTTTTAACCCAAATAAGCAAGTTTTAGTCCATCTAAGCATGTGTGCGCGCGTGTGAGCTGCTGTGAGCGTGTTTGCGCTTGTATGCGTGTCACTCCTCCCTGAGGAAACAGAAAGGAAAAAGGAAGCACAAGAAATAGTAGGAAGCTACCAGGGAATACTAGTAGAGCTAGCAGGTGAAAACAATCAGAATCAGGCAATTACACAGGCAGAACACTAGCCCAGACCAGCACTTAAAACTCTGCAAACAACAGTGCATAGATAGGTTCATAGAACAACAGTGCAGTTTGTTTCTCTCAAGAGACACTGCAACACTGGAGTAAGCTACTAGAAGTGAAAACTGAAAAAGCTTCACTCAGACAAAAAATGCTAGGGGCTGCCATTGCTGTTATAAGGCAACATATGCAACATGCTGAGGGTGGTGACAATGCAAATGCTGCCAGACAACTCACAGTGAGGAGACGGAGAAGAGTGTACAGGCCCAGGGTCACCTACCAGGGGTTACATGAGCTGGAGATAGCGGAGTGCTATAGAGTGGACAGAGACCTCCTGCAGCAAATTGTTGAGCTGTGCAGGCCACGCCTCACACACAGAACCAACAGAGGGGAACCCATCCCAGTGGAAACCAAGGTATGTGTTGGCCTAAGAATACTAGCAACAGGTACCTTCCATAGACCAACTGGTGATATGATGGGGATATCACAGGCATCAGCATCCAGGGTACTGCACCAGTTCCTGGATGCCATGTCAGCACATGTCGGTGATCATGTATATTTCCCTAATTCCCGTGAGATATTGGCCAGCAATATGCGTCTCTTCCAGCAAATAGCAGAATACCCTGAAGTAGTGGGTGCAATAGACTGCACGCATATACGCATTAAAGCACCAGCCGGTGAGTGGGGTAAGGCCTACATTAACCACAAGGGCTTCCCCTCCATCAACTGCCAGGTTGTGTGTGATGCCCAGGGCATAATAATGAATGTGTGTGCTGGCTGCCCTGGAAGCTACCATGATTCCCATATCTGGCATCTGACGCAGCTGTACCAGACATTTGCCAATGAGGACATCCCACATGGTCACTTAGTGGGGGATGCTGGCTATGCACTGGAGCCATGGCTGATGACACCCATCAGAAACGCACACACACCTGAACAGGAACGCCATAATGAGGCACACGCACAAACACGAAATGTAATTGAGAGTGTGTTTGGGTTGCTCAAGTCATGGTTCCGGTGCCTGGACACATCTGGTGGAGCCTTGCAATACTCACCAACTACATGTACCCAAATTGTCATGGTATGTGCTATGCTACATAATATGATTCTGTGAAAACAGCTGCAGCAGGACCAGCATAGGCCTGGGCCAAACAACCCCCCACCATTGCCAAGGCCATCACAGGCAGAGCGTGACTCAGAGGAGGAACAACCTGAGCCTGCCCCAGTAGGCAGAAGGAGGCGTGCCCAGTATGCCTTGGCCTTGGCAAAGAGGCAACGCATAGCACATACACTGGCTCAGTAGGAACCCTGGAAATGATACCTCTCTCTGACTCCCACATATAGTGAAAGGGATGCCTAAGTTGACACAACCTGCTTTCAAACATGTGCAGGGAGTGTAGTATGTGCATCCGACATAGGCAGCCCTGCAGCAGCACCTGAGGCATGATTGCCATGTGTTAAGCAATGTAAGGTAGTGCTAAACAGCATTTACCACCATGTAGTATATGCAAACCTGATGACCTTGAGTATCATCCTACCCTCACCAAACATGATGCCACAATATGAAGACAAGATGATCAATTACAACAATTGGCTTAAGTATTGGTGTCAGTGAAAGGGGATCCAATGCCTGTCAGCCTGGGATGACATGCTCGACAAGACATGATGCTTCGCTAGGGATGGCTTTCACCTGTCACCTGTGGCCTTTTGGATATTGCCAAAGGCTCTTGTCACCCCCATAGTGCCTTTTTTAGGTAAGGCTCAAAAGACAAACCCACCTCCATAGGTATCACAAGGGATAAGAAACTAGAAGTAATGCTACTCAATGCCAGAAGTCTAAACTGCAAGATGCATGCACTCCAAACTCTACTCAGCATGGAGAATGTTGATATCTGTGCAGTAACAGAAACCTGGTTCAAGGCTCCCAAGAGCACCCTAGCACAGGTTACACCTCATGCCATGCTTTACAGCTGCAAAACATGGAGCAAACTACAAAAGGAGGGTGAGTATCAATATTTGTCAAAGATACCCACACCCCCAGGTTGGTGGCACAGCATGAAGCATCAGAGACTATCCATGTGCAATTAACAGTGGGTAAAACTGCCTTCCAGTTCATAGACTGCTACAGACCACCCCCCTAAACCCAGGAACCACACTTGGCTGACTGGAGAACACATGAAAATATGAAGGTCTCCCCAAACACCATTATATTGGGTGAATTCAACTACCCAAACATAGACTGGGAGCATTACCCTAGCTGCAACACCCTAGCCCAAAGGTTCCTAGAATGTATAAATTCAAATGCTATGGAACAACTTGCTACCACTCCCACAAGAGGGGAAAACATACTGGACCTGATCATCACCAACATGAGGACTCTATGCCCAAGACCAGAAGTGCATCCCTCACTGGTAAGATCAGACCATAGAGTAATTTCACTGGATATTCACATCCCGACCCCAGCCCATGGCCAGAAAACCACAGTGAAAAATTTTCACTAAAGCAAATGTCACACTCCTCAAAAACGAGGTGGAATCCTTCACAGCCCCTGTGCCTGTGGAAAATATGGCCCAGACCTCAGAACCCTTTATAAACGCATTCTATGAACACCTTCAGGAATGCATGGATCATGCAATCCCAAATAAAACCAAGATCCAATCCTCCAAAGGCAGGCATCCTGTCTGGTGGACCCCAGCCATAAAAAAACATACAATACAAGGAGGAAGCTACTATATGATAGAGCAAAATCCCAAAAAGGGAAGGCATCTCTGATCAGTATTATTGAAAAACTACGGCCACACATAAAATCGTCTAAGGCCATCTTTGAGATAAAAACTGTACAGGACACTAAGGATAATGACAAGGCTTTCTTTAGTTATGGTAGGAACCTGGGTGGGAATTCCCAGATATGCTCAGAATTAGTCCAAAATGACAATCAATACACCAAACCCACAGACATTGCCAACATCCGAGCTGACAGGTTCAGTGCAAACCCCCCCTCCCCACCAAAAGGGCAAATATCTATCCCAGCAGAGTGCTGGCCCCCTGACATCTCAGATGCTCAGGTAACAGCCAGCCTCTCCAAAGCAAAACACACAGCATCAATGGGACCAGACGGTGTCCTGGGCTGTGTCCAACATGAACCCCAAGAAGAATTGAACACAAACATAAAACCACTGTTCAATCTCAGCCTTACCACAGGATATGTACCCAAAGAGCAGTGTACAGCAACAGTGGTCCCTCTCCACAAAGGTGGTGCCTCAATGGATACTGCAAACTATTGCCCCAGAAGCCTGACTAGCTTGGTCTGCAAAGCTATGGAAAGGATCATCATGGACCTCAGAAATAAAGATATTGGGGACCTACAGACACTGGATCCTACCCAGTTTGGCTTTGTTAAGGGCAGATCCTGCCTCTTAAACCTGGTTGAGTCATTTGAAACAGTCGCCAAGGCCATTGATGAGGGGAAGTTGTCCACACAGCCTACCTGGACCTCGCAAAAGCCTTCCATACAATACCCCACTTGGTCATTATAGATAAGCTCACCAGCTTCAATATAAACCCCTATGTCACTAGATGGGTTGCAAACTGGCTCAAGGACAGAACCCACATGGTCAAAAATGCTGGAGCCATGTCAGACCCCAAATCAGCTACAAGTGGCATCCCACAAGGCTCAGTCCTGGGACCTCCCTTGTTTGGTATATATTTCTTGGAGGTACAGGCCAACACAGAAGGATTGTGGTTGAACAAGTTTGCAGATGACTGCAAACTGGGCGCCATAATCGGCCCTCCAGCTGACACAAGCATCCTACAAAAGGGCTTCATAGAAACAGACAACTGGTGCCAGAGCCATGTCCTCAAGCTAAACGCAAAACAGTGTATAGTCATTCCATTTGGCAAAAACTAAGTGCCCACAAATTACCACATAGGTGGTAACCCATTAAGTATGGAAGAAGTGATAAGGGACCTGGGGACCCAAGTTGAGACAAATCTCTCATTTGACAACCACGTGGCCAAAGTGTTTAGAAAAACATTTCATATAGCCCACCTAATCATGAAGGTATTCACATCTAGATCAGGGAGGTCATCGTGCCTCTTTACTCATCCCTCATCAGGCCCATAATTGAGTACAATGCCCCTTGTGGGATGTACCTTATCAGACACCTGCAGCAGCTGGAAAGACCACAAAAGTACCTCACCAGGAGGATCAAAGGGCTCAAACACATGCCATTTGCTGCCCGGTTAAAGAAACTGCAGCTCCACTCAGTGGCATACTGCCTGCCCAGAGGTGATCTGTGCCTGATGTATAAAGCCATGTCCAACCTGGAATCAGTGGACATGCTGCACCTTGGAAAATCAGAATCCCGTCAAGCTATGTGCTCAAGAGACCTGAACCTCAGGACTGAAATAAATAGGACATGCTGGAGTGACAGATTCATAACCCAGAGGCTCCCTCCACTCTTGAGTAAACTCCCACTCCAGGTTAGCCAGAGTCCCTCATTGACTCTCTTCAAGAGGAATCTTGATGAGTGGATGGGAGATTGTAGGTTTACCCTGGGCATCACTTCTATGTCACTGTTAGACAGAGGCACAGTATACTAACCTTGAAAAATGTCATGGCAAACTCCATTTAAAATGTGTGTTGAAAGCCAAGCACACTCTGGCTAGGATTATAAATGCCCTAGGGCAGATAGCCTAGTATGAACCTATGAACCGAATCACACACACCAATTAGTACAACTGCGGTCAATGTGGAGTAATGTCTGGCAATGTCCACCCAAGTTGGAGAATACACAGCAATGTTGGACAAGCCTGGTTTAAGTAGGCCATAGCTGAACAAAATGCAACATGCTCATAGTTGCCCAACTGGCCCTTAACCAGTCTGGTCTGCTCAGTATGAACATTTAAAGCAGTGATGGGACTCAAACCCATGATACTGTGCACCATAGTGAAAGTACTGAACCAATACACCATGACAGTATTGCAGTGCTCAGCCAGTATGAAAGAATGTTGACAAGTCTTTGCAAACTATCCCATGGAAACCCTGCAGGCACAGCACAATCCCTGTTGAGTTATGACACAAAGGAGTCTGGCAGTAAGAACACAACATGACGTCCAACACACAACAGTATAAATGTCAATAGTGGTCATGTTCACACACAGCCACAAATGTAGTGGACTTAGATCACAACATATGGAAAGGTCACACTGGGCATGCTCACACACTTGGATAAATGAGACATATGTCAGGCAACAAACCATGGAAAGCCTGAACTGGGCATGCTCACACACTTAGGCCATGTCTGAGTATAGCAGTCGGCCACACATATCTGGCAGTTGTATGTGTTAAGCCAGGAACCTCCCACGATCCAGCAATCTGCCCTGTGCACACAGTTAAATGACAACAGACACATATATTAATATACTGGAACCCTGTCATGATCAAACATGTTACTGCACGTTGTTCACAGAAACTGTGAAAGCTATGGCAATAAAAACCTGCAAACAGTATCAGCAACAGATATTGTGCATCCCCAACATAAACATAGGTGCAGAGGTCGATACTAGGCTGTCTGCCCTAGGGAATTCATAAGCCTAGGCAGAGTGTAATTGGCGTCCGCCTCCCCAGTAGAGTAGCCTACTGTGCCTCTGTAAAGTAGGTCACAGAAGGCACCCTTTAAGGCTAGTTTGCTGTGCCTCTGTCAAGCAGGGACACAGTGGAGATCCCAGGGGTGAATTTGCAATGTCCCATCCATGCGGCTGGATTTTGCTGGAAGAGGGTTGGCGAGGGGCTATGTCTAACTTTAATTGGGATTCAATTCCAGAGTGAGCGGAGCCTCTGGGTAATGAATCTGTCCCTGCAGCATGTCCTATTTAGTTTTGTGTTGAGGTTTAAGTCCCTGGAGTGTGTAGCTCTAAGGGTCTTGGATGTTATGAGGTGGAGCATGTCCATTATTTCTGCGTTTGACATGGCTGTGTACATCAGGCATAGATTACCTCTGAGTAGGCATTAAGCAACTGAGTAGAGCTGGAGATCCTTTAGTTGAGCTGCATAGGACATCTGTGTGTAGCCCATGATCCTCTTGGGGAGGTACTGTTGTAGACACTGTAGTTGCTGCAGGTGTTGGGTAAGGTACACCCCAAAAGGGGCATTGTAGTCAAACATGGGCCTGATGAGTGACTAGTAGAGGGCCACAATGACCTCCCATGATCTACATGCAAACCCCCATGTGATAAGGAGGGCTATATAAAGGTCTTTGCAATGACTCTGTCAATGTGATTAGCAAAGGAGAGGTTACGATCTATGTTGGTCCCCAAATCTGTAAATACATCTTCTGTACGTAATGGATTACCACTTATGTGGTGATTTGTGTGCACCTTGTTTTCCCCAAAGGGGATGACTATGCATGTCTTAGCATTTAGCACAAGGCCATGGCTCTGGCAACAAGCATCCATCTCTGTGGGACCCTTATGGAGGAAGCATGTTTCAGCTACAGTGTTGCTTATGGCCCCTGGTTAGCAGTCATCTGTGACGTTTGTTAGACATAATCCCCCCGTGTTAGTCTGAACCTCAGGGAAGTACATACCGAACAGGACAGGTCTCACAACTGAGCCCAGTGAGACATCAGTTGTAACTGGTCTGGAATTGGACATGGCACCTGCAATTCTGACCATGTGGGTTCCATCCCTGAGGCAGATAGCAACACATCTAGTGATATAGGGGTTGATATTTAAGCTGGTAAGCATATGTATGATGCCTGAGTGGGGTATTGTGTTGCAGGCTTCTGCAAGGTACAGGTAGACTGTGTGAACTACCTTGCCCTCATCCATGGATTCAGTAACCATTTCAAAGATATGAACTATGTGTAAGAGGCAAGATCTGCCCATAACAAAGCCAAATTGTGTATGATCCACTGTCTGGAGGCTCACAATGTTTTTGATTATGACTTCCATGATAATACGCTCCATAGCTTTTTCTACCACACTAGTCAGGCTTATGGGGTGATAGTTCCTGTGGTCCGTTGTGGCACCACCTTTGTGGAGTGGGAGCACTGTATCTGTATGCCATTCTCAGGGTACATATCCTGTAGTAAGGCTAAGTTGGAACAGTGACGTAATGTGAGTGTTCAGTTCTACTCAGAGCTCGTGTAGGACACAGCCTGGGACACCGTCCGGTCCCATACATATGCTGTGTTATTTGCTGTGGAGAGGGCACCTTTCACCTGTGCATCTGTGATGTCAGGGGGGTTACATTCATTTGGGCTGGGCATCTGTACCCTTAGGGGGTAAGGGGGGGGGCGTTTGTGTAGACTCTGTCTGCCAGGGTGTAGGCTATGTCCGTAGGTTTGGCATATTTTGTGCTGTTATGCAACAATTCTGAGCATATCTGAGTTGTTTCCACACATATTCCTGACATAACTAAAGAAGGCCTTGTGATTATCTGTAGTGTCTGGTAAATTTCACTGTCAAAACGTGCAAGTGATGATTATATGAGGGATTGAAGTGTCTTGCCAATACTGTTCAGAGATGTCCTCCCTCTGTGGGATATTGCTCTGTTATGTAGAAGCTTCCTCCTTCTGTTGTACAGCTTATATATGGCCGGGGTCAACCAGACAGGTCTCCTGTTTTGGAGGAGTCATGGTTTTATTTGGGATAGCATGATTAATGCATACCTGCAGGTGCTCATACAATGCGTTTGTAAATGATTCTGCAGATTGGGCTGTATTATCCTCCAGCACGGGGCCTTTGAAGTATTCCATCCCAGTCTTCACAAGTGCAAAGTCTGCTTTTGAGAAATTCTTTACAGTGATTTCCTTGGCTGGGGGTGTGTACGGGATATGGATGTCCCAGGGAAAGTTGTTTATGGTCTGATCTTAACAATGAGGGTACTTCCTCTGGTGTGGAACATAGAGTCCCCATGTTGGTGATGATCAGGTCCAATATGCATTCCCCCTTGTGGGTGTGGTGACTGGTTGTGCCATAGCACATGGATTCACAAATTGTAGTGGCTGTAGGGTGATGTTGTTGAGGGCCTGAGTAGTATCCCCAGTCAATATTTGTGTACATGAAGTCAACCACTATAATGGTGTGTGTGAAGACCTTCATATCCTACACTGTTCCCAGGAAAGCCGAGTGCGGTTCCTGGGTATTGGGTGGGGGGGGGGCTCTGAACTACACACCAAACCAAAAGGCAGTTTTGCACAATGGTAGTTGTATATGTATGGCCTGTCATGCTTAGTGCAGTGGTACCAACCCAGAGGTGTGTGTATCTGTGATGTATATGGATACACCCCCTACTTGTGTTGTGTGTTACAAGTCCTGTGGTCACAAAGCATGGTATAGAACATAACCTGGCAGTGCCAGTGTGCATATGTGACCCTGAACTAGGTGTCTGTTAATGCACAGATATTGTTATCCCCCATACTGAGGGATAGTAAAAGATGTACATTCCTCTTTGGAAAGACTGATGATGTCAGCACCCTATAAATACAGCAGGAGAAGGGAAATCATCCAGTAATGCAAATAGCGCGCTGTGTTAATGCTTCTCTCTCAAGTATCATAGCATAATTAGGTAGGGGTTTAAATCCTGCAAACGCTGTGTGTGTGTGTGTGTGGGGGGGGTGGTGGTGTATGTATGTAATTCTCTGGGAAAGGAATGGCCTTTTTGAAGACTGGGATAACACACTAAAAGATGTACATTCCTCTTTGGAAATAATGATGATGTCAGCACCCTATAAATACAGCAGGAGAAGGGAAATTATCCAGTAATGTGAATAGCGCGCTGTGCTAATGCGTCCCTCTCAATTATCATAACATAGTTAGGTAGGGGTTTGAATCCTACAAATGCCATGCGTGTGTTTGTCACACAATTTGTCAATGTGGTGTGTGTTTTGCTTTTATTATTGTATGACATATTATTATAACAGTAATAACATAGTTAGGTAGGGGTTTGAATCCTACAAATGCCATGCGTGTGTTTGTCACACAGTTTGTCAATGTGTTGTGTATTTTGCTTTTATTATTGTATGACATATTATTATAACAGTAATTTCAATGCACACATCAGGTATGTGTGTGCCACATACAGATATGTACCTGTGACCTTTAATAGTTCCTATGTGTGAAGCCTGCCTCATATGAATACAGTTGTTACCTTTGCCAGCATGTGCTGCAGCTTACCAGACCTTAGGCCATACATGTATGTTGGTGACAATGCAGGCTACTGCAGTGATCTGTGTCCTAGGCCAACTATGTGACACACACCCATGAAAGCTTTGATAGATTAATGTGGTTGAGGGTTCATGTCTGGAGTATATGTCAGACATGTTAAAACACAGCAAAGTCTGTGAGTGATGGACATCCAGTGTAGGTGTATGGCAACTGTTGCCGATATGCATACAGACACCTTCTTGCTTAGGTGATACACTGAGGGACTGCAGAATACCTTTGGAAATGTGAATAGCACAGGATAGACAAGATAACAGTTGTCCACATGTACACACATTACCCGTTCTACATGATGGGTGCTACCACCTACATGGTACTGTTGGAATACTATGTTAACTACATGCCGATGACAATGCTACAGTTGCGTTACAGCAATACAGCATGGCTTGGACAACAGGTATCTGTCTGTATGATACCCTTGTGGTGGTTAGGTGTGTCATGTGTAGAATGCATTGTAGGCCACTGTATGCATTTGCAGTCATGGATGGGCATATCCGTAGTGTGTTGACATGTACGTGAGACTGCTATATGCCAAAGAGTATTGTTCCCAGGGATGTGTGGGGCTCAGTAAGAATGGCTACTGGTATAGTGCAGTACTGCAGGGATATCACTGACACCAGGTTCCTACATCTGTGTATCAGTTGAGGAGACACCATGTAATGACCACTGAATGTCAGGCTATGTAGGCTGTGTACAGTACCAGAATGCAGACCATTGACATTTGGAAACCGTATCACCCACAGCATATACTGTCAAACCATGTCATGTTCCGTGCTAACCATGTTCACAAGTGTACACCTGCAACTCTGTGCTGCAAACATCACACATGTACTGTCCACACCCCAACACATGCAGGCACAGGTACACACAACAGTCATGTGGCACATGTGCAGAGAGTACACTTTGGGAATTAACACTGGTGTATACAAAACTACAATAACAATTATAGTTAATGCATCATGCATGCTCGAATATACCCACAATATCATTACACTGTACTGTTAACAACATATTAGTACTACAGTGCTATGTAGTCACCCTGTGCATCAGCACCATGCTATCCTGTTCCTGCATCAATGTTACAGATGGCAGGAGGTGGCACAGTTTCATCATATGCACAGGGTGTATACTTGGTTTGCCAGAGTCTGCCATTGACACATCCAATCGACATGTATGTGTGTGTGTGTTAGTGAGGGACAACAGTACAACATGGGGAAACGTTGATACGATGTGTGTGTGTATGTGTTAGCCCTAGGTGTTAGCATTATGTGTGTGTGTAGGCATGCACACAGTTTCACCATGTGGCTGCCATATACGGGTGTTTGTGGACAGCCACAGACTGTACCTGCCAGGTCATGCAGATCACTGTCTCTGGCCACGGACACAGTACCTGTGCCTGGCAGGGGTGCTACGGACAGTATCAGGTACTAAGCCAGACTGGGTACTGTAATCAGAGGCAGTGGGTTGTTGACTGGACACATGTCCCTGCTGGGACTGTCCAGAGCCACGTGCACGTGGTCTTCTAGGACGGTCTAATGACAGCACAGACCCAGCATTGCTGGGACTGGTACTGGCACTATGGGAGCGGCTGCGGGTTTGTTGTCATCTGCGATGACTGCCAGCTGATGATGTTGCTGGCATATGTCCACGTCGACGCCTCAACCGTTCTGCACTGTCCTGGCTCCTGGACATGTAGTTGTGGAAGAGATCTAATGTGTCCCCCCAATGTCTTATCAATGAACTCATTGATATTATGGATGGCAGCCGCAATGTCACGCATAGTGTCATTCATAGCGGTGCGATGTGCTCTAAGCTCCCTCAGACTCTGTCTGGTGTACCGTTCCATACGTGCCTGTGCCTGCATTGCAACCTGGAACATAGCTGAGGTTGAAAGACCTCTGTGGGCACGTCTGGGGCAGTACAACCACGGACGCTCCCACTAGAACCCCTGGACATCTGCCTGTGTGGTATCATGTCAGGAATCTGGCCATGGCTGCTGTGAGGGGATGCATGTGCCAATGATACCACACTACCCTAGTCAATGCCCACTGTATGCTGTCCCTCAGCTAAGGACACTGGTGACAATGGATGTATCGGCAGGATGACTGTGCGCATTGATGGGGTTGACTGCTGTGCAGTGTTGATTGGCTGACCAACGACAGACCCAGTCACACCTCCCTGTGCCATTACACATGTATCATCATTATCACTATCCCCAGCAGTGGCTTCAGGTTCCCTGCTGCACTCCACCAGAGCAACATCAGAACCTGTGAGAGGAAGATAGGAAACACAGTTTACAAATGTGTACACAATGTTAGCACACAGGTGCACATGCACACAGGCACACATGCACACAGGCACACAGGCACACAGGTGCACATGCACACATGCACACAGGCGCACATGCACACAGGTGCACATGCACATAGGCGCACATGCACACAGGCACACAGGCATGCAGGCACACTCCTCAGTACAGCAAATACAAACACAGACACACCTGCAATCCAACACATACACAATACTATTTGAGGGTGGGTGACAGTATCACAAGGAAAAACATCACTGCACACGTGTCAGCATGCAAATTATGTGTTGCACAGGAACATGCAATGCAAGAGTAGACAGCCCTTGTTAATAACAGTATCCGTGTACTTGATGCTTGTGTGTAGTTGTTCAGTGATTGTCTCCACCCTGGGACACAATGTGTACAAGGACATAACAATGTTGTGCAAGTGTTACAAGCTGTGGGTGCATATATCTGCACACACACACAACACATGACGGTGCTATGCAATAACTGCTATGTGTACTTTTGTGGTCAGTGGAACTGGATGTGGTGTAGTAATGTGAGCCATGATCAACATGCTTCTTGTGGTCAGTCAACAATAATAATGTGTGCCAAACAGGCAGCTAGCATGCTGTACCTGAAGTGCAGTAACATGACTACATCCACAATTACACAGCCACTTGTTACATGGGTGTGTAAGGTGGCCAATAGTGAGCATTGCGTAACATGAATGTATTATTTGTTCAAGACTGTTGCACAAAGACATGATAGGCCTTTACCCTTCAGGTATATTATGTGTGCTGCATAAGTGGGATACTGAAGGGTGGCCATACAGCAGGTGTCATAATTGGACATGTGTAGCAGGCTAAGGTGTAGTGTCTATGCCAAACATGTGTATGTTGTGTACATGTGTATCAGGTATGCCTATACAATGTCCAGTACTGTGTTGCCACACATGTGTGTCATGCGCTGTGTATTGCATGTGAGTGAGGCAGCTACTGAGAATAATGGGATATGCATAGTCTCACAGCAAACATGCACAGCATGCATTATGCGTAGGTGTTACAAGTGCACACACTACACCTCCATATGACATGTACATGTCATTAGCAATAGTATTGTTATTGCACACTCACCAGCATGGATTGGCTGCCTTGCTGTCACTCCAGAGGGACCTGCAAAAATATGACAGTGATTGCCAGTGGCCACAACTGTGCCATTGATACTGTGAGTATGATAAAGTACAGTAGTACAACAGGTGGCTTTCACAGGTGTACAGATTATGCTCTGAATATCAATCTTGCAGAAGAATAGGCAGGTTAACAGCTGCACACACAGTACATATCTCACACATGCATAAACTATCATTACAGAGAACAGTCAACTACAGATATGGCATGTTACCTGCACACTCCATTTCAACATGCTGGGTGGCTCCGGCCTCCATGATGACACATGCTTGTGGATGTTGTTGTTGTTGGCCTGGAGCCACAACACTTAGGAGGTGCTCCTCCACACTGGTGAGGGGGGGTGGATAGGTACCCCACCAGCTGTGGCAAGCTGTTGTCTGTGGATATCAGACGCATGCTGCCGGACATGTCTAATGAAATCACTGCAGTGATGGCGTACCTGCTCATATGTCCGGTTATGCATGCCTATGTCATTTACCCGACGGACAAGATCTTGCCACAGTGCAGCCCTCTCATGCTGGTTCTGGCTGGTCCTAGAAAACAGCACAGAGAAATTCTGCACCAGGCTCTGGTGGATCTCCTGATCCTCTGCTGCTGTATAAGGTGGGTTACGCTGATGCACCATCACCCTGGAAGGAAAAGAAAAATATGTGAGCAAGTCATGTGGCACACTTAATATTCTAATGTACTGATATCACTTAACTGCCATATATAGCATCTGTCTGTCTATCAGGGGATAGACATGTTCAATACCACATATCAGTGCTCAGCCCACAACTGTCTGACACTGCCTGCCACACTCCATACAACAAACTAGTATACACCAGCACTCAGCACACTGTTTGGGATACAATGCACAACCTCACACTGGGGGTATGTATCAAGTTAATGGATGAAGAATATTGTCATCCCATGCAATGAATGCAATGCACATTTACAGTTTCAATGGTAATCCACCCTAGTCTTTGATGCCATACCCCTACCTGACATATGTGCACAGTTGTTAATATAGCCAGCATACTGCTGTCACAGAGTATACATTCTGCCAGGTACACACACATACCCTGTAACACACATGTGATTGTGGCCATGGTACAGGCATCATTACACACACATTACACATACATACAACACACAAATGTATGACAACACAGATGAGCATTAACTGTGTACCTTATAGTACTGTGTGCCCCTACTTACAGATACCTATGCATGAGGTATGTAATCTGTGCAGACTACAGGAAACACACCAGACAGTGTTACTAGGGAATGTGAACATACACCATACTGTAGTGTTTAGGCCTACAACTTCAGGTAGTACAACAGTTCATATGTGAGCTGGATTCAACAGCAGTACCACTTACTGAGAATACATGTTTCATAGTTTCATAGTTTCATAGTAGTGTACTAGGCTATCTGCCCGGGGGCATTTACAAGCCTAGCCAACAGTGATGTGGCTTTACGCCACCCCATACTATGTAGTTGCGCCTCTCTAGTAGTGACACATGTGGAACCCCATTATTTAGTAAACTATACCTCTGTCTAGTAGTGACACTGAGGTCACTCCCGGGGTAAACTTGCGATCTCCCATCCATGCATCGAGATTTTTCTTGAACAGTGCCAATGAAGGGCTCTGTCTCACGTGAACTGGGATTTTGTTCCAGAGTATGGGTAACCTCTGTGTTATGAATCTATCCCTCCAGCATGTCCTATTCATATTTGTGCAGAGGTTGAAATCTTTAGCTCGTGTGGTTCTGGTGGATTTGGATTTTTGAGATGGAGGATGTCCATCAATTCCTGGTTGGACATGGCCCTGTATGTTAGGCACAAATCACCTCTGAGCAGGCGGTATGCTACTGTATAGAGCTGGAGTTTCTTTAATCTAGCTGGATAAGGCACATGTTTTAGACCTATGATCCTCTTGGTGAGGTACTTCTGGGGTCTTTCCAGTTGCTGCATGTGCGGGGTGAGATACATCCCAAATGGAGCATTATATTCGATCATGGGCCTGATGAGGGAGGAATACAGAGGTACAATGACCTCCTTTGATCTGGATGAGAATCCCTTCATGATGAGATGGGCTAGGTAGAAAGTCTTTCTGACCACTTTGGCAACATGGTTGTCAAAGGAGAGGTCACTATCGACTTGAGTCCCCAGGTCTCTGATTACATCTTCTGTATTCAGTGGGTTATTGTCTACGTGATAGTTTGTGGGTACTTTGTTTTCCCAAAGGGATGACTATACATTTTTGGCGTTAAGTTTGAGGCCATGATTCCGGCACCAGTTGTCCGTTTCAGTGAGACCTTTCTGTAGGATGTGTGTGTCAGCAGGTGAATCCACTATGCCTCGCAGTTTGCAGCCATCTGCAAACTTTGTCAGCCATAACCCTTGCATGTTTGTATTCACATCTGAAAATAAATGCCGAATAGGAGTGGACCCAAGACTGAGCCTGTGGGACACCACTTGTGACGGGTTTTGAGTCTGACATGGCTCCAGCAATTTTAACCTTATGGGTTCTGTTTTTAGCCAATTTGCTACCCATCTTGTGACATATGGATTTACATTTAGGCTGCTGAGCTTGTCGATGATGCCAGAGTGTGGTATTGTGTCAAAGGCCTTAGCCAAGTCCAAATAGGCAGTGTGGACAGCCTTGCCCTCATCGATGGCACTAGTGACTGTCTCAAAGAAGTCAACCAGGTTTAAGAGGCAGGATCTGCCTTTTACAAAACCGAACTGTGTGGGATCAAGGGTCTGCAGATCACCAATGTCGCCATTTATGAGTTCCATGATGATCCTTTCCATAGCCTTACAGATCAGGCTGGTTAAACTTATGGGGCGGTAGTTACCTGGGTCAGTTGAATTTCCCCCTTTATTGCTTCTGCCTACGATGGGACACCGCAGTCATACACAGGGAACTACAACACAACATATGTCAATCTACTATGTTTGCATTCCGATAACTGACACATCTTTCTCTGGCCTCACACCTACGACACAAACTACCATGACAGACAAACTCACGCTAAGCTATCACACCTTTACAGACCTTGCACACAGTCAGTTTCACACTCATTCAACCTCACATAGCTGGTATTGCACTGAGTACATGTGTGTGTGTGCATTGTGTCATAGGTAGGTACTACGCTATTGGCCCTGGGCCTAGGGCAGCCTAGCCATATGCTACCCTGCCCTTTGGGACACATGTAATGTGAGTTTACTTGCTCCTGTGAAATGGTTACACAGAGGTGACTCACAGGGCATATAACCTATCTCCATAACATTCATCAGGGATATGTATGACATCTACTAATAAGGAGTCTTGTTTGTTAATGCTGTGTGGTTTAGTCCAGGGTACGGCATATTTGTGTATAGAAACCTGTACCTCCAGCATGTGCTGTTTAGTGCGGTGACAAGGATTAGGGCCCTAGGTCATGTAGGCTGGACGGATTGTGAGGTGTTGCCATGGTGGTTGGCCGACTGGTATGGGTGTGACATAACTCTGTATGTCCAGCAGTGGTAACCTCTGTGTAGGAAGCATGCAAGGCACTCTAGCTGTGGTTTTGTGAGTCAGTCTGCATAGGGAATGTGTTTGAGGGCATTATCAGTCTTTGTTAGGTATGTCTGTGGCCTTTCCACTTTCTGTAGTTCTCATGGGAGGTACATACTGCATAGGACATTGTGAGGTGTAGAGGGGCACACGGACTTACATTTCCCTAGCTGACACACCTTTTGTGATGACACGTACCATGTACAGGGATTACAAGACTAGTGTGCCACTGTGGATATCAAAGGGGAGGCTATTTTACACCTGTGTCCCATGTTCCCTTCTGACACCTCCAGTGGTAGTCAGGCAACCACCTATGTGGTAGTTAGTCGGTAACATGTTTTGGAATGGGGTATGGTACTGCAGTATCAACACTGATGTTCAGTCCATGCCTTGGTCACCAGGCACCTGTTGCAGTACATCTGCCCCCATGTCCCCCTCTCACTCTCTCTTTATATATATATATATATATATATATATATATATATATATATATATATATATATATATATATATATACACATATACATATAAATATATATATCAATATATACATATCCATATATATATATATATATATATATATATATATATATATATATATATATATATATATACATATCTACATATATGTATATATATATATATATATACACACACACACACACACCGCTCTATATAACCATATATATATATATATATATATATATATATATATATATATATATATATATATATATACATATCTATAGACATTCATATCTATCTGTATATATGTATGTATCTACATATATATCTATAAATGTATGTATCTATTATATCTATATGTATATACATATTCTATCTATCTATATATCTCTATCTATCTATACATACCTCTCTATCTATGTACATATATATATATATATATATATATATATATATATATATATAGATATATATATATAGATATAGATATGTAGATATATAGATATATATATATATATATATATATATATATATATATATGGGTCTACTTCATTTCACTGAATCCCATTTCACTGAACTTTCACTTCACTGAAAGTTCATTACATCGACAAGCATTTTAGGTGGGGGGCTTCACCCCCCACACCCCCCGATGTGGGGGGCTGTGCCCCCCACACCCCCCCTACTATATATATCAACTCCAGGGTCGCACAACATTGGGGAAGGGGGCAAATGCTTGTCGATGTAATGAACTTTCAGTGAAGTGAAAGTTCAGCGAAATGGGATTCAGTGAATGAAGTAGACATATATATATATATATATATATATATATATATATATATATATATATATATATAGATAGATAGATATAGATATATGTATGTATATATATATATATATATATATATATATATATATATATATATACACACACACACACACTTCTAAACATCCATTGCTGTGCATGTACATGCACATGTAGGCACACAGACTGCCCACCTTTCATGGTGGGAATATCACTTCTGAAACAGTTGTGAGACATACCATTCTGTAATGATATTGCACAGTGTTGTGCAGAATGCATTATGCTGTCCTCAGACCGTATAGCTGTAGCAGGCCTCACTGGCTCAATCCCACAGAAGTTCACCACCACATGACATATACCTGCACTGCATGCTGTTTTCAATGCCACACACTACAACCTACATTAATATGTTCACATAGCAACCTTCAACTACATATGTATGTCCAGCCTTCACCAACAGTTGCAGTATGTCCCTTGCCCTATGCACATCTGCATATACATATAGATACAGACTGCTAACACATATGGAGGGTTCACAGTATGTAGATTATTAGATTATGTAGTTTACATTACCTTTGTCTCTGACAGCTTTTTTCTTTTGGCTTGCTGGCTGGCTTGCTTGCTGCCTTGCTGGCCTGCTTGCTGGCTTGCTTGCTGGCTTACTTGCTGGCCTGCTTGCTGGCTTACTTGCCTACTGGCTTACCTGCTGGCTTGCTTGCTGTCTTTTTTTGTTTTTGGTCTGTGTCTCTGTCTCTATCTCTATCTATCTATCTATCTATCTATCTATCTATCTATCTATCTATCTCTCTCTCTCTCTCTCTCCCTCCAGTTGCTGCAATGATATTATTGCATGTGTGGACTGGCAGTGCAGGCTGCTTTTGTAGGTATCTGCACATGTGTATGTGATGGCCTCTGCACCAGTTGGTGGCCAGCATTTAGTAATTGCATGCAGCCTGCTGTATGGTAATTGCAGCTCTCACTGTGATTTCAGGACACTGCTATAAAATGATAGGTTAGGTAGGCGTAGGCCTTTCAATTTTGCAAGGTGGGGACCATGCTGGTTTGCTGTGGATACTGTTGTGTCAGTCAGAAGGTTGGTATATCTCTCATATCTGAGGCTGTGTTGTAGCCACTGAAATGCATGTTGTACTGAAGCCCGACTGTTGCTTCTTCCATTGCACTCTTCTCAGTGTGTATGTTAACTCACACCTGCTAATGTTAACACTGTTTACATGGGAGTATGTACTTTCCTGTGGGATTTGTGGATTAACTGGCATACAACAGTAGTTCTTGCAATGTGTTGCTATGGCTTTTCTATTTTCCCTTTACATTCACTCCTTGAATGCCTGATATTTGTCTTTACTGGAATGTGTTGCTATGGCTTTCCTATTTTCCATTTACATTCACTCCTTGTAATGCATGATATATTTCTTTCAGCACTAAGTTCTTATATGTTTGCTGTGGCCTGGTGGTACTTCATGCAGTCTGGTGAGCCCAAGGTCTGGGGTTTGACACTTACAAAGGTATTTTATTTTGCTGCTGAGCAGTACTAGGGCCTTGTCATACAAAGTGAATAAGGCACTTTTAAACAGTTGTAAGCGGGAAGCAGGACATCAGTGGGGACACCAGCTAGGGATGTACAGGCTGGGTGTAGGGAAGGTCCATAGCTGCACATTTCTTTAACTGCTATAGCTGTACATATGTTTGACATTTGCTGTGACATTTGAAACCTTCCACCCCTGAGAGAGGGGTGAGGACAACTAAGTATATTGTACTAACAATTATGAATATCAGGCACATGCAGTGCTTGTGAACTGCTATACTGTCATTAGTATGTTAGATGGCTACATCCTTTGATATTTCTGTGTTGTACTCCTACATAAGGGCATGCATGTGGAAGTAATTCTACAGCTATTCGCAGAGTGTGTAACAGCAGACAGGCTGATATGCCTGTGTGTTTCTGACACTTCCAGGCCTCAGATCCTCTCAGGTATATATTTGACCAGCCTCAGGGAAAGGTACATATCAGTGGGATGCACCCGTGATATATTTCAGATATTCTGCAGTTGTGACTGTGGGGTATTT
Source organism: Protopterus annectens (assembly GCF_019279795.1). Taxonomy (NCBI): domain Eukaryota; kingdom Metazoa; phylum Chordata; order Ceratodontiformes; family Protopteridae; genus Protopterus; species Protopterus annectens. The sequence goes on along the minus strand of NC_056727.1, from coordinate 7,689,332 downwards.
TGAGCATATGTATTACTACACCATTTCTGACATGCAAGTAGTGTCTACTGTAACTTATTGACAGTTACCATTACGTGGGATTCCCCACCTTTCTGCCTACTGTGAGTACATTTCACAGGGGGTCAGTGGGGCACAGGTAACATTTGTTTGCAAATCAGGGACATCCCTGTAAATCAGTCACAGTTGGGAGGTCTGGCCTCTTATCTATTCAAATATGGTGGTGTTTATCCTGCTCTGATACTGTGAGGGGTTTGTAAGGTGCTACTGTAACATTATTACCTAGTAGCATGGCTGTTTCTCTTATCACACTAATGTAATGCAATTCCAGAAGCATTGCCAGTAAAGATACACAGAACAAGCTTTGTGTAATGGCCTTCCTATTTTCCCTTTACATTCACTCCTTGTAGTTCATGATATATTTCTTTCAGCACCAAGTTCTTGTATATCTGCTGTGGCTCAGTGGTAATTCATGCAGTCTAGTGTTTCCAAGGTCCTGGGTTCGAGTCTGACAGGGGTATTTTATTTTGCTGATGAGCAGACTACAGGCCTTGTCATACAGAGTGACTAAGGCACTTTTAAGCAGCTGTAAGTGGGTTTGCGTGAGTTTGCGTGATGCTTAGCTATGCTTATCTACGCTTAGCTAAGCGCACACAAGCACACACCCGCTGACTACTGCTTAAAAGTGCTTACTCCCGCTAACACCCGCACTATTTTCTTTTAAAGAAAAGAAAATGGGGAAATAGGAAAGTGGTGAAAAAGGGGGCACAAAGAGGGTAGGACAGTAGGAAAACAAGCTCGGGATGTGCAGGAAGGATGTAGGGAAGGCCCATATCTGCCCAATTCTTTACCAGCAACAGCTGTGCATATGTTAGAAATTTAGAGTGACATTTGACATCTTCCACCCCTGAGAGAGGGGTGGGGACAACAAAATATGTTGTACAGTCAATTGTAATTATCAGTTTACATGTCCAGCAGACATGTATGCGAAATGGGCAGCTATGTATGGGGCATAATTTTTTTGTGGGAACAGAGTGCCCTTTTTTATTTTTTCAGGTGAGAGTGGAATGTGAGGTACAGGAAGTAGGTATATTTGGGGAGGTAGGTTGGGGAGGTTAACAGACAAGACAAACAAGACACATACAGGGGCGGAGTATGACACATGTGGGGGGTAAACACAATTGACGGGGACGGATGTTTGGATATCGCAAGCCCATGAGCCCACAGATGGCAACAGTGGAACTGAGATCCCCACCCATGGGCAGTTACCACTGCGCCTTCACAGCCCAGGCCGGGGCTGTGCTGGGGGCTGGATAGGATGGGCAGGCACACTTGGGAGTTGTGCCACTCTCGCCTCAAGCTGGCATAGGGGATCAGTCACGGAACTCCTGATCTCACTACGCACCACAGACCGGACCCTATGGAGGGTGAGTGGAGGCTCTCCTCCAGCCAAGCCTGCAGAGGGGGGACGAGCCCCATCCCCTGCAGCGCTTCCACCTGAAGGTGGCACAGGGCCACCGGAGGAGGAGGTCCCGGCCTGGGCACTGGTGCCAGATGCACTCGCTAGCTGAGGTGGGAGAGGTGGGTCCGCTGGAACCTGCCTTCCCTGTTGTCCTATGTTTAGCAGTATTTTATGGTATTTTGGGTTAGTAACAAACAACACCATTCAACATTAGTTGTAACAGCATGCATCAGTATTCCCATTAACCAAACACACATGAATTCCGAACATTGAGCAGCAAGCATAACACATGCATATTTAGAACAACAGTGGACATTCCAACAGCATGCAGGGTTGATTGGTGGCAACAGGCCATCAGGTTTGGATATGTGAACAGGGCACATGCATCAACGTACATGCAGATATGTATAAACCAACAGGACAAATATCCATGGGAATTAATTGTGAATACACATACCCAGTTTGGTGTGGAATGGCATAATTTGTGAAAATAGGGTAGGGTGGAGAAATATTACATTAACAACTTAAACTACCTATACATATACTGTACATTCCTAGTAGATGCAGATATATATCCCCTACATGTATTAGTACAGTTTCCTGTATGTAACCTTAGGAATGCTGGTGATGGGGATGTTACTGCTACATTAATATACATTCCATTTTTATTCATATATGTTCATATCTGGCTGTGTTCAGGTAAAGCATCCTGCTACATTTGATTTATATGGGTCTAGACAACTGTGGATGTTCAGCATTTCATACAACCATACTATCTCCATAATGCAAGGGTACAACAACATATCCAAATTGTGGGATGGACACAGTTCAGGTTCTGTACTTTATTAAAGACATTTCACTCTTTGGTTGTGGCTGTCTCATTCATTTCATTATGTAGTGAATGCAGTATACCTTTATTCCAGACTTATTACAGCTTTCTTGGTAGCTACAAACTCTCTTTTTCACACTCTCTCACTTACTGTATATTTACATATCAGGATGGTACTTAATTCTAGGCTTTATTAACATTTATTACTGGGTTACAACAATCCTTTCCAGTTGACTCACTTATTTCATATGGCAGAATTTACAGGGATGTATTCAACACTTGTCTATCCTTTGTTGTTTGATTACAACACTCATTTTCAGGCTGAAGCAGTTATCTGATATTACAATACAGGTGGAAACTCTATTTGAGACTTGTTTAATCTTTATTACTGGATTGCAATACTTTTTCCAGGCTGCATCACTTATCTAATCTTACAATACTAGAGAATCTTTCTTCTAGGCTTATTTGACCTTTATTACTGGGTTACAACACTGAACTCTTTTACAAGCTGTCCCACATATATTCTATAACAATACCAGCAGAATAATTACTAACCTGCCTAGTGGCGCAACCTCGACAGCCTATCAGCATAGGCTTGCCGATTCGCAGAACGAACACCTGCAGCTGTAATATAAATGAAAGAATATTGTAACATACCTATCCATGCTATAGTCTAGGGTAGCATTTCTTACATATTAATTACATGGATACTTACTCAGTAGTGGGGCATTGGGCATTTGACGGGCCTCCTGGATCCATCAGTTCAGTTGGTCCTCCTTTCGTCACTTCAGGTCCGCATGGTGGTGACGGACCTGTTCACCAGTCCTCGGAATGCCTGTGGCACTGGTGAGATCATGTGCCAACCGGTTCCACACCTCTGCCTTGTACGCTCCCCATTGAACCTGGCCCTGCATGAGTTGTGCTTCATGATCATGGACTAGGAGCCAAACCATATATTTTGACTCCTCAACACCCCACCTTTGTGCTCTAAAGTGATTTCCCTCTCCTGCACCTGCCACCCTGACTGCAAATGGATACCACAATCAGTTATGGTGTGTATTCCTGCCTATGGGGCTTATATATGCCGGTTTTCCCGCACTTATCTGTGATTGGCCATTTTGGATATTTATCAGCTTACAGCAAACCTGCTTTGTCATGGTTCTATTTGCATTCATTCCTATATGTATGCTAATGCTGTATTTCAAAGTACAACTGTCATGGCTTAGTGGTTCAGTACTTTGACTATGGTGCACAGTATCCCAGGTTCGACCCTTGGCATTGCTTTTTTATTTTACTACTGTCTAGTCAGGCTAGGAGGTGTGTCTGTGTAAAGGCAACTTTGCTACAGCTTGCGCAACGTTGCCCGACGGTGAGCTGGTTGGTGCGCTGTGCAGCTCCGCACAAATGGCTTACACTGGGTAATGCATTATTTACCTATAAGCACTCATATTGAGCTGGGTGAAGTGCTGCTGAGTTACGGGCACTCATATTAAGCTTGTTAAAGTGCTGCTCAGCTATGGGCACTCATATTAAGCTTGTTAAAGCGCTGCTCACCTACGGGCACTCATATTAAGCTTGTCAAAGCGCTGCTCAGCCACGGGCACTCATATTAAGCTTGTTAAAATGTTGCTAAGCTATGGGCAATTATGATCCTTTTTTTATATATTATGTCGGTTTTGTTCACAAATACATGGGCCATTTCCTTACATTTTACTTAAATTATAATTTTATATATATATATATATATATATATATATATATATATGTCGGGATTGTTTCATACTTATTTAAATAAAAATGGAGAATGATGTTGTGGGGGCTTGAACCGTGACTACCTCCTCTTTGGCCGACGTCTCTACCGCTACGCTATTGCTACTTGGCTTAATTTGCATATGTAGATCTTATATACTTTTTAATGTCTGCTAACTGTGGCTGAGCAAAGGGCACACCTGTGCAAATGAGCGCAAATGCAAGCAAACATTTTGGAAATTATAAAAAAAAAAATGAAACTGCTATTTTTTACATTTTACACATTTTCAGTAGGGTTTAGTCTGTGGGGATGTGTGGTGTTGTGTTCTTGACATTTCAGCGGACTCACTTGTGGGTGTTTACTTCCAGGACTCTGACTCCTCTGGGGGCATATCCCTTTGCAGTACTCGGCATTTGGACATGCCCCCTACTTTCCTACATGCACCGTGTTAGACTAGGGTATGATTCAGCATGCCCTCATGAATATGCATGACATGCTGATGTCATACCATTCAACTGCAGCCTCCGAGTAAGACATATTAAGTCTTACATGGAGGTTTTGTGAATCCAGCCCAATGTTTTATAACTCAGTTGATTGCAGCTTGAATATTGCGCTCTTTAGTACTGACCATTTTCAACAAAGATGTGTCCCTGTCAAGGAATGTTTCTGGCAATGTTTGGTCTCTGTATATATTGTGGCATGTCCATATGAAATTATGGAATTATGCTACTGCAATTAAAATATAAAATATCCTTTAATGGTGCCTCTATCTTCATAACTGAGGAAGTAGTGGCATCTTGAAATTTAATTAAAAGTACCATGTATTATACCATATCACTTGAAAAGAATGAAATTAACATTTTACACAGAAATATGTAATAATGATCACACTATATATTTATGTTTTAGCAGCTTTTGAATTTTACATTGATGAGAATTGATAGCTACACATATTTTATTGAGAAGTTTTGAAAATGTTGCACCTTGACAGTTCTATTGGACATTATGACTATAATTTGACTTCATCTACTAACAAAACATGACTGTATTGCTTTCAGATATTTTCATAACATTTTCTGGACAAGACACTTGAATATTCATACTTACAAAACATATTGCAGTCCCTAAATTTGTCTGCTACAACATATCATATGTATTAGTTTTCTGTAAACAAAATGTAAAAGCAGTAATAATAATAAACACAAACTGGTAAAAAATAAAAACATGAAAAGAAGCATAAAGAACTAAAAACATCACCTAAGCATCTTATTGACCTTCTAGGCCTGAAGATAGTATCTACCATAATAAAACCATGTCTCTGAAAATTTTAAATGCTCTATTAAATTTCCCAGGAAAATATGTCATGACTTTCAGCTACAGAGTACACTTAGTTGGTATCTTGAGGTACAAAACATATACATAGTTTCATTTTCATGTAGTGTGAGTGACACATATGAGACTATATTGGGTAGGGTAGACTAGCATAACTCCAGTGACAGAAAAGGTTATCATTATGGACATATATAAATTTTACTTTAATATAATACCAGATCAGCACAGATATATTCTGGAAATGTATTGCATTCTACAACATGAACTGCAGTCATATATCCACATCAATAAAAATAGAGTTTACAGAGCTTTGCAAACTGCCACTGTGAAATACCTGCAAAATTCTGCAGTCAGTATGTATGTAGAGCAGATAATATCATGCTCACACTGCTTGCATAGTTATGTCTGCCATGAGTAAAGTCTTCCCCCACCCTCCACAGATGCTAGTCCTGTTGATATCCACATTGTTAGAATGTGTGAAAATATAAGGTAAGACACATCTCCTTCAGTGTAAAATTAAAAGCCATTTTATAGGGTTTGGCAATATCAGTAGTCACCATAGTGCATCATGGGTCTATTAACAGTATTTACCCCTTCTAATAACCAGATTTTTTTTGTGTGTGTATCCATCCTTGTATATTATTGATACCTTTTTCCATGCCACCCATAAACTCTGGTGTGTACTCTCTCTCTCTCTACACACACACACACACACACACACACACACACACACACACACACACACACACACACACACGGGTTCTTTTTCAGAAGACATATTCCCTTGCAGCCCAGGAATAGAGAACATTGCAACTACACCACACTCTTTAAGTGTACTAACTTCAACATTGCACTTAATAGGAGATGAAGGAAAAAGTGAATTTACACAAAAAATGTCATCACTCCTTTGTGATTCTTCTAGCTTACACAGATTATATGCTGTCTTTTAACCAAAAACAGATTCATCAACTAAAAAGTACATATTATGGTTGTACATTCATGGCAATATTATCACTATCTATGTTTTAATTAAAATTGCTCTAAACATTTTTCAATATATAAAACATATTTATATTGTTAAATATGGAAGTTTTTTGACCAGAGTCAATAATCTAACACATTTGCAAATAAATGGTGTTTGTTAAGGAAAAACAGTTTTAAAATAAATGCAATAATGTATTACTTTTAGTTTATCTGTAAAAATATTATAAGCATTCAATATAATCAGAAAGATTATCAAAAGTAATCATTTAAATAAGAAGGCTTGTTCAGATGTCTCTCAGGTCTTCAGGTTTTAAAGGTTTGCTTGATAGGTAATATCTCTGTGGAGTCATCAGTCAATGACTCAGATTCAACACAAGAGTCACAATCACAATTATTTCCCTTATACATCCTGTTATGTAACCCTTTACATGAAGGTTAAGAAGCAGTATGACACTCAAAGGGGGTCACCAAAAATGGTTTTCTGTTTTGGGGATAACCAGTGGATGAAAGTAAAGGACATTTAGGGTGAGTATAATAAAGTGATCATTGCTATGGCTTGCTGTGAGGTAGGCATGGGACAGAGAAATTTGTCTGAAAGCTTCTGTGCCCATTTGCTGTGATCATCGTGACTATTTTCTTTTTCTATCAGGAAATAAAATCGATAGAAACTCTCCTTAGCATGGGGAACATCGATATCTGTGCAGTAACAGAAACCTGGTTCAAGTCTCCCAAGAGCACCCCAGCACTACCAGGTTATACCTCATACCATGCTTTCCGGCCCCAAAACTTGGACCAAACCAGAAAAGGAGGGGGAGTATCAATATTCGTCAAAGATACCCACACCTCCAGGTTGGTGGCACAGCACGAAGCATCAGAGACTATCCATGTGCAACTAACAGTGGGTAAAACTGCCTTCCAGTTTATAGCCTGCTACAGACCACCCTCCCAAACCCAGGAACCCCACTCGGCCTTCCTGAGAACACTGGAAAATATGAAGGTCTCTCCAAACACCATTATATTGGGCGACTTCAACTACACAAACATAGACTGGGAGCATTACTCTAGCTCCAACACCCTAGCTCAAAGGTTCCTAGAATTTATAAACTCAAATGCTATGGAACAACTTGTTACCACTTCCACAAGAGGGGAAACATACTGGACCTGATCATCACCAACATGGGGACTCTATGCTCCAGACCAGAAGTGTATCCCTCACTGGTAAGATCAGACCATAAACTAATCTCACTGGATATTCACATCCCGACCCCACCCCCTGCCCAGAAAACCACAGTGGAAATCTTCTCTAAAGCAAATTTCACACTCCTCAAAACCGAGGTGGAATCCTTCAAAGCCCCCGGGCCTGTGGAAAATACTGCCCAGACCGCAGAATCCTTTATAAACGCATTCTATGAACACCTTCAGGAATGCATGGATCATGCAATCCCAAATAAAACCAAAACCCAATCCTCCAAAGGCAGACGTCCTGTCTGGTGGACCCCAGCCATAAACAAACTATACAATAGAAGGAGGAAGCTACTACATGATAGAGCAAAATCCCAAAAAGGGAAGGCATCTCTGATCACTGTTAGCAAAAAACTACGGGCACTCATAAAATCGTCTAAGGCCAGCTTCGAGAGAAAAATTGCACAGGACACTAAGGATAATCACAAGGCTTTCTTTAGTTATGTTAGGAACTTGGGTGGGAATTCCCATATATGCTCAGAATTAGTCCAAAATGACAAAAAATACACCGAACCCACAGACATTGCCAACATCCTAGCTGACAGGTTCAGCACAAACTTTACCCCCCCTCCCCACCAAAAGGGCAAATATCTATCCCAGCAGAGTGCTGCCCCCCTGACATCTCAGATGCTCAGGTAAGAGCCGCCCTCTCCAAAGCAAAAAACACAGCATCAATGGGACCAGACGGTGTCCCGGGCTGCGTCCTACATGAACTCCAAGAAGAGCTAAACCCAAACATAAAACTACTGTTCAGTCTCAGCCTTACCACAGGATATGTACCCAAAGAGTGGCGTACAGCAACAGTGGTCCCTCTCCACAAAGGTGGTGCTTCAACGGATCATGGAAACAATCGCCCCATAAGCCTGACTAGCTTGGTCTGCAAAGCTATGGAAAGGATCATCATGGACCTCATAAATAAAGATATTGGGGACCTACAGACACTGGATCCTACCCAGTTCGACTTTGTTAAGGGCAGATCCTGCCTCTTAAACCTGGTCGATTTCTTTGAAACAGTCACCAAGGCCATTGACGAGGGGAAGGTGGTCCACACAGTCTACCTGGACCTCGCAAAAGCCTTCGATGCAATACCCCACTCGGGCATTACAGATAAGCTCACCAGCTTAAATATAAACCCCTATGTCACTAGATGGGTTGCAAACTGGCTCAAGGACAGAACCCACATGGTTAGAATTGCTGGAGCCATGTCAGACTCCAAACCAGTTACAAGTGGCGTCCCACAAGGCTCAGTCCTGGGACCTCTCCTGTTCGGTATATATTTCTTGGAGGTACAGGCCAACACGGAAGGACTGTGGCTGACCAAGTTCACAGATGACTGCAAACTGGGAGCTATAATCAACTTTCCAGCCGACACAAGCATCCTCCAAAAGGGCCTCATAGAAACAGACAACTGGTGCCAGAGCCATGGCCTCAAGCTAAACGCCAAAAAGTGTATAGTCATCCCCTTTGGCAAAAACAAAATGCCCACAAATTACCACATAAGTGGTAATCCATTAAGTACAGAAGAAGTAATTAGGGACCTGGAGACCCAAGTTGATAGCAATCTCTCATTTGACAACCACGTGGCCAAAGTGGTTAGAAAAACATTTTATATAGCCCACCTAATCATGCAGGGATTCACATCTAGATCAGGGGAGGTCATCATGCCTCTTTACTCTTCCCTCATCAGGCCCATAATTGAGTACAATGCCCCTTTTGGGATGTAACTTACCAGACACCTGCAGCAACTGGAAAGACCCCAAAAGTACCTCACCAAGAGGATTAAAGGGCTCAAACAGATGCCATATGCTGCCCGGTTAAAGAAACTCCAGCTCTACTCAGTGGCATACCGCCTGCTCAGAGGTGATCTGTGCCTGACGTATAAATCCATGTCCAACCCGGAATTAATGGACATGCTGCACCTCAGAAAATCCAAATCCCATTGAGCTATGCACTCAAGAGACTTGAACCTCAGCGCTGAAATAAATAGGACATGCTGGAAGGACAGATTCATAACCCAGAGGCTCCCTTCACTCTGGAATAAAATCCCAGTCCAGGTTAGGCAGAGTCCCTCATTGACTCTCTTCAAGAGGAATCTTGATGAGTGGATGGGGGATCGTAGGTTTACCCCAGGTATCACTTCTGTGTCACTGTTAGACAGAGGCACAGTATACTAACCTCGAAAAAGGGCATAGCAAAATTAATTTAAAATGAGTGGCGAAAGCCAAACACACTCTGGCTAGGCTTATAAATGCCCTAGGGCAGATAGCCTAGTATGAACCTATGAACCTATGAACCTATGAACCTAAATGCATATTGGGTAGTGATAAAAGTAAACACTGTCTACAAATTTTGCACTATTTTAATGTATTTTGTATGACACATGATATGGGAATTAGAATTGGGTGACCTATGGTAACAACTGAAAATGTATTACTGTGATTATTATTGCACCACTTTTTGCAGTCACAGAAGAGAGGTAATTGTCAGAAGTGGATGCTGGTTTTTATACTGTAGATAATGGGCAGGATATGTAGGAAACCAACTGACAATTACATGATCAATTCTGAATGATTATTGATATAGTTCTTGGAGGGCAATATGTGTCAGGGTTAGCATGGTCATTATGCTTATGTGATTCCTTCTCAGTAAAAGGAAATGTGCTTTCTCAGAGGGGGCATATTTCGCCCAAGTATCTTACTGGATGTCCACAAGTATAATATTGAATGTCCTTGATTATTTTTGTGAGAACTGCCTTCGGGGAACTAACATATGGCCTCATTTATACAGTTAGTAATTCCAGCATTTTAAAGGGCTTTTGTTGTCACAGTCTGGCACTGTGCTTGGTTTCTACTTGTGGCCATTTGAACTCTGTAAAAAAGACAGGGAAAACTAATGTCAAAAATGTGCATACTAAGTTTTATTGCATTACAAGTCCTATTAATTTCACAATTACAAAATATTGTTTTCAGCTGCAATGACATGCTTTTAAGCATCCAAAGCTGTGGGGTCAGACTCAGTAGTGTGCTGCACTTGAAGCTCTGTGGTTAAAATTGCAGTCTTAGGTGTGGTTTTCAGCTGAATGCTATGTTGCGTTACCTAAAAATGCATATATTATACTGCAGTGCAGTCTTGCTTTTTGTTGCGATTCTGGCAGCTTGTCTCCTGTTCTAACAGTTATTTAGAATAACATGACAACAATCTCATAAACAGCAAATGTTGGCTATGTCATTTAAAAGTATCAAGCATGTTTCATAGTTTCCTTCTCATTGATGTCCTGCCAATATCTATTAATATGTCAGAGATTAATCAATGAATGGGCCATAATTTGAAGGATCATGGGACTGAAATTAACTTGTGTGGTACAGTGCTTTATGGGTTATATTGGTCACTACGGTATGGGAAGGACTGGATTCTTAATGATGCTTTGCTCCCATACAAGCTGTTTGCTTTGGATTTCCAAAGGAGGTGTGGAGTATCCTTCTGTGTGGCTTCAGTGCATGTGTTCTTTTTAAGGGACATTTTGATTGGTTTGCAGTTACTCTGTAATAAAGTTGTCATCTCTACCCTACTGTCACTGGAAGGCGTTAGCATGGTAATATTTTAACAGCTACTGATGCTAACACAGGGCAACATGTGCCTCCCCAAAAAGGAACAAAATGGTGAGCCTTATTAAAGAATTTTAGCTGGCAGATACATGACATTCTATATATCCAGACATACAGGACTTTACTTATCACCCTTGCTCTATGGATGTTGCCAGCCATATTGAATATTTATTACTGAGTTCTGGTTTGCTTCCGTCTGTTACGAATAGTGTGCATATTTACAGTAATCTCTCATATCATTATCAGGTTTCATTTCTGATAAGAATTACTACCCTGTCTGATGTGGTACCTAAATACTTTGATACTGCAGGAAGAAATAACAGGATAAGACAAGCATATCAGAACTGATATATTGAATTAAGAATGAAATTAACTCTTCAGAGGAGCCAGTCAGCCTCCCATTGTTCCCTTTTCCTTCATTGCAAGCTGTTCGAGCTGTAGCAAGCCACTTGGTAAAGTGCTTCAGTACTGCTGAAAAGCAGTATCAAAATTCATTTCTATACCAGCATCTCTCCAGCATTCAGAAATGCCTATACAGAAATGAATGCTAGCGATGCAGTAATGATCAATTAGTCTCTCCTGATCACTCCTTCTAACACTTTGCCCCTTTGCCCCACCCTAGTTATGCTACTGAGTGGCAGAAATGAAGAGGTGGTCTGTCAGGGTAGGCTGCAGTGATTCAATCCTATGTTCACAAATTAAAACACAAAAGAGTCAGATTAAGGCTTGTATGGATTATGTGTTCAGTAAAGATGCGTAAGGTTAAAAAAGTATTTTTAGTGAGACATCTTCAGTCACTTAAGCAACTGGCATACCATCACAGAAAGAGATAAATGGACCAGGCCATTACAGCAATGAAAAATATACTGGGATGTTTGCATCAGATGCTGGAGGGGATACACCAGCTTTTCAGAGATTTTGTATAAACAGCTCCTCATCAAGAGGCTATAGCTGAGTTTCTAGATACCACTAGATGTCTGTAGCCTTTGAGTGAAGAAGAGTGGAGCTCTGTAAGAAGTGGTAGCACATTGTAAGCTAATTAGGGAGATGTTTACTAAGCCATAGTCACATTACAGCTTTTCAAACCTCCTGGTCATAATGGGGTACTCACTGATTTTTATAAAGCCTTTAAGACAACTTTGGAAGAATCCCTATTGACTTTATATAGTGATGTCTGCTAGGATGGCATATTTCCTCTATCTTTATGGACCCCTAAATGTGGTATCTTTGTTGAAAACAAGTTGTATATTTGTTGAAGAGGTGATACCTTTATTGAAAATAGGTAAAGACTGAGCACCCTTGAAAGTTATCACCACATTTACTGCTGCCTGCAGAGAATATGATGTTTACAAAGATTCTGGCAAGTTAGATAGAGAAAGACTTTCCACAGTTAATTATGCCTAATCAAAAAGAATTCATATGAAGTTATCTAGGCAGTCTATACCTTCTCCATCTGTTACTTATTATGCAGAAATTATTTAGGGAAATGAAGAAAGATAGTGCAGCCCTATTTCAAACTTTAACTCCCTACAATAAGGTACATATAGAAGCCCCTGGAGAAATATGGTATTAGGAGCAATTTCTTATAGTGGTGTAAGTTCATTTGAAACCTACCCCAGGCTCAAGTAATCACAAAAAATGACATTTCCTCTCCAGTTCTCCTTACCAGGTAGATGGAACAGGGATGCTCTCTCTCTCTCTCTCTCTCTCTCTTACTCTCTCACTCTCTCTCTATCGCAATAATCTTTTTATTTGTCTTATTTGTGTGAATCCTGAATTTATATCTGAAGCAGCAATGTAGGCATTGGTCCATTCTTTTAGCAAATGGCCAAATGTTGCAGTGAGATTGGTTTACTGATAACAGTATATCATGGGTGGAGAAAACTATTCATAATCTCTCTGAAATATTAGATATATAGGGCTACTTTAGTAGGGTGTAATGTATCAATGTTAATGGAAGCAAGTTGGCTGTCCTTCCTTTCAGACAGCTGCATTGGAAGCTATCCACAAGTGTTTCTGACCTTGAGTTTCAGTGGTGGAATGACAGAAACATTTGGGAATAGCAGTTTGCAAACAGTACAATGACATTGTGATTGTAAATTTACAAACCTTAAACACTTCTTTTAAAACAGACATCAAGTCTAGGGAGTAGTACAAGCTTCACTTCCTAGCTAAACTTTCGTCTATATGTATATTTCTGTTCACAAAACACATTATTGGTTAGCACAAGGTTACACAATCACTACAGAAGTTAGTACTGGACTTTTTATGGGAGTCTCATGCACTTTGGGTGTCAAGGTGCAAAGTATTACTTCTAGTAGCTCAAGGAAGCTTATGACTCACCAGTTTTATATGTCCTGCATTGATGTGACAGCTCTAAATTCATTTTTACATGCTACATCTTCACTTCAACTGATCTCGGCTTCAATAGACAACACTGATAATCAGCCACTTTTCCTCAGGCTTCACATCTCAGCACCTAAACTACATGGGATCTGGGTAGGTTATACAGTAGACTGACCAAAGTGACACAGTGCAATTCTGCTGTCTGTCCTGGTGAGAAGACAAGATCAGATCAAGTGTAATGGGAAATTTGCAGTGTACAATATGTCATTTCCACAGAGCTCACAAAACAACTGGTGTGTATTCAGTGCCATAAGTATTTTAAATTGATTTTTTGAACATTTGTAAGGTATTTAGGAGTACTGCTGCTGTATTTTCAAATTATTAATTGTAGTTTTCATTCTTAATCACTGAACAGTGCTATTGCTTTTCATTAAACTTGCTAATGGTTTCTTTATGTATTGATAGTATGTATTTCCAGCTATTTTGATTGATTGTTTTGTTTGCGGTCACTTTGGGATACCTCTAGTGTGGTTTTACATTACGAATGTCTAGGACAGCTTTTCTAGTGGCAATAAGAGGTGGCCTAGTCTGTCTGAGCTGGGAATCATACAGGGAGGATTTAAGTGAGACTGTTTGAATTGGAAGAGAGCTATTTGTTTACTCAGTTTTCTTATCCTATATAATTCTGTGCATTTGGATAATGCTGCTTATTATACACTGGCTGTTAGCAATGCCCTGTATATATGCCAGTACATATAACTGACATTTTCCATATAAAACTACCTCTGAAAATTCCATGGTACTTACTTGTGCAAAGGGCAACTAGTTTGAGCACTGATGATAACCCCCAACACACACACACACACACACACACACACACACACACACACACACACACACACACACACACACACACACACACACACACACACAAAAACACACACTACACCCAGCTTGCACAGTAGAGACCAGAAACATAGCCCATCATATGCTGAGGCTTTTAAATGTCATCTCACGAAACCATAACGACTTCCCACACACTGCATAAACAAAAAGTATACTCAGCTTACTCAAAAGCATTCCACAAAATCAACACCCAACACAAAACATACAGCCACATCCATGTCAGCCTCTAAGCCCATAAGGCACACCACCACATAAACCAATATTTTGATCATAGGAGACTGTATTGTGAGACACATGGATGCCCCCCTCACCGGGCTAAATAAATAGAGGGTCACGGTCAGTTGTTTGACAAATTCCAGGCTCCATCAGATCATCCACATGCTTAGATTGTTGAACCACAACTACTGGTATGACTGAGTCATAGTCCATGTGGGCATAAATGACATGAGGCATACCTCCCTGGACTATATGAAGAGGAACATGACAGAGTTCCCACTATGTGTCCCAGGTCAGTATGAGCCTAGTGTTGAGCAGCATTCTACCTTCTCCAAGGAAGATGACACAATATGAACAGAAAATGATTGACTTTAACAACTGGTTAGAGAATGGTGTCATTCAATGGAGTACAATATTTGTCAGCCTAGAATAATACGGTTGACTGACCACACTGCTTTGCCAGGGACGATCAGCATCTGTCCCCTCTTGGATTTTAAATATTAGCTAAAATCTTGTCCACCCTCATACTTCCCTTTTTAGGCACTGCCAACCTGAAAAACCTATCAGCATAGCTAAACCAGCCCAGGAAAATCTAAAGGTGTTACTCTTCTGTTCCAAGAATGTAAACAAAAAACTCTTCTTCCTGCAAACTCTCCTTGCCCTGGAGAATGTAAACATCTGTACAGTTACTATGACATGTTTTAAGGCCATGAAGAGTGCCCTTGCAGTGCAGGGCCTCAATGCCTTCCACACATTAAGACCAAGTACATCACAGGAAGGGACAAAAGGTGGAGGTGTCTGTATTTACATTAAAAAGAAACACACCTCAAAGCTGATCCATCAGTGTGATGAGCTTGAGCTTCTCTACTTCCATATTACGTTAGGCAAAGTCCCGTGCCATATCCTCGTTACATTAGGCAAAGTCCCATGCCATATCACTGCAAGCTATAGGTGCCCCCTCTATGAGCCAGGAAAACCATGATGCATACTTAAATGTTTTGAAGATATTCCCCATTCAAACTAACATCATAACCATGGGCAACTTAAACAGCCCCACTATAAACTGGAAATCATACACGAAAACTCAGACATTCCTGGGCCTTGAAAATCCAAACACCTTGGATCAGCCAGTCTGTATGCCTTCTAGAGGTGCAAATATGGCAGAATATTGCATCCTCCTTCATGGTCAGGTCTGACCATAAAACTTTCTCTTCTGAAGTAATGATAAAACCAGGGACACTGGCTAACCCAGGAACTTTTAGGAATTATTTCAAACCTCTAACTACTAAGTGAGACCCTGGCAAAATGTCAAGCCCCACCACACCCTCAGAATACATCTGTTTATGCGGAATCATTTACAGAAACCTTGTGCAAGCATAATAATAGCTGCACCTACCAAGATTAAGCATAGAATCAACTTAAAAAAACAAGCCACTGTGATGAAATTCCAAGATCAATAGATTGTATAACAAAAGGAAGAAGTCCATAGCAAATTATGCAGTGCAATGCCCAGCAACATAAAAAATTCCTCATCAACCTAAACGAGTGAGCAAGGAAGATAATCAAGTCTACCAAAGCCACATTTGAGGTAAAATTAGCCTCCCAGGACAAGAACGACCACATAGCTTTCTTCAGCTATGTCAATAACCTCAAAGGCAATACACAGCAATGTACTGAATTAATTGTAAATGATGCCACCTATTTGGAGCTAGAAGATATAGCAAAACCTCCTGGCTGATAAATTTCACTCCAGTTTTTCCTTGTCTCCCTGCCATATGCCCCCCAGGAAGTACCTATATCCATAACTCCCCCAACTATTACTAGAGAGCAGGTACTCAAGGACTCATCAAGGCCAAGAACACTGCATCAAAGGGTTCCAAAAACATCTCAGAATTCCTCTTTAATAGCATGAAACATGAACTATTGGACCCACTAGAACCATTATTGAACAACAGCCACCTAATAGCCTTCATGCCAAACAAATGGAGGACTGCAACAGTTATCCAGTTATCAGGGTTCTCTGCTGAGGCCACTCCTGTTTGTCTTCTACTGTTCTGAGGTCACGGCTAACATCAAAGGCCTCTGGCTGACCAGTTTTGCAGATGATTGCAAATTGGGTGCAGCCACTGAATTTCCTCTGACAAAAATAACCCCTCAAAAGACCTGACACAGACAAATAAATGGTGCCAGATTCATGGTCTAAAACTCAATGCCAAAAAGTGCATCATTGTATCTTTCAGAAAGATGGCCATCCCAGAAACTTACTACATTGGCAATACACCCCAAAGAGGAAACACTGAAGTCAGTGATTTGGGAATGCATTTTCATAGGTTTATAGGTGTATACTAGGCTAATGGCCACTAGGGTCCTTATAAACTTAGCCGTGCAACCCAAAAGTGACCCACATATTCCATTTATATAGGGGTAATTTACTGACTGCCTCTATCCACCATAGACATAGCCACTAATCCAGGGATGAATTTCTGATTAAATAAGGTTAGGGAGGAACTCAGTTTCACATGGATAGGAAGCCTGCTCCAGAGAATGCGAATTCTCAGAGAAACATATCTGTCTCCGCAACATGTCCTATTTATGTTGCAAGTAAAGTTTAGGTCTTTTGATCTAGTAGTTCTGATGCAGTTTGTTTTGCAGATGTGCAAAAATGTTCATTGAAGCAGGATCCAGGGATGCCTTGTATGCCAGGCAAATATCACCCATCAGTAGTCTGTATGATCCAGAGTAATTGACAGGGTTTTATGGTGATCAGTGTAAGACATTTTGTTTACTCATTGTATTCTTTTTATAAGGAACCTTTGAAGATTTTCCAGTTGCTGTATGTGACTGGTTAAGTACATGCCAAAGGGGCAGTATACTCTATGATGGGTCTGATGAGGGTCAAGTACAGTGTTACAATGACCTTTCTGGACCTAGATGCCTTACGCTTACTTATAAGTTGAGTAACATAGAATGATTTTCATACTACCTTGAACACATGTTGGTCAAAGGCTAGGTTACTATCTACATGAGTTCCCAGATCCCTGACTAGTTAATCAACTTTTAGGGGTAGGCAGTCATTTGACATTTGAACATTATGTGTCTACTGTAGTGAGGAAATTATTCTATTTTGCACAACTTACCAGCTGGACTGTGACATCTAATTTTAAACATATGATTCCGTTGTACTCTGATCTCAAAAGACCAGTCATTGAATGCAATGCCCTCTTCACAATGTACTTAGTAAGGCATATGCAACAATAGAGGTGCCCTCAGAGAATCCTCACAAAAAGGAATACATGGTGAGGAAACAAGTTAAATGCAGACTGCCTAAAAAGCCTTGTCCTTATATTTAGACTCCTACCTGTGCCTAGCCTACAGAACATGGAAAGCAGAGTTCATCCCTGTACTTGTTCAAGAGAAACTTGGATCAGTGAATGGGGTGCCATAAATATACCAATGGTCTGGCACCTATGCCTCTGTTAAAGAGAGGAAACTTGCAAACACTTCACCATCGTTGGCAAATTATATATACCACCTCAAAACCCTTGGGAGCCACTACTTATCAAAATTTATTGAGGAGCATGGCTAGGTTTAAAAAGGCCCTTTGGATCAATAGCCTAGTATTCTACTATGATACTATCAATAAGTCTTTACTAAGGATGGAATGGATAAAGTGAGAACATTTCTGCTGTTGTAATTTAGCAATGTTATCTGAAGGCACTTTATTGCCTGTGTAAGTGAGTAGAAACAGATGGGAAAAGTGCTTTTGGTATTGGTGGCAATTCTGTCAGCTGTGCAGTCTTTGCAAAGCTATTACTCCCTCACCCATAAGAATTGATTAAAATGAAGGTTCTGTTACTCAATCAGCATATTTTCTCATTTTCAGAAACAGACAAATTTTTCCCAGTGGTGACACCAGACTGTTTTATGGAAGTGAAGGTAAAGTGTGAGGTGAGGTTGTTTAACACTTTCACGCAGAAATCATCACCAGGCCTTGGTGTAATGGAGACATTTTAATTATAGCAGTGCTCTTGCTTTTACTAATAGCTCCATGTCTGATAACATTGCCACTTCTCCCCTGAAAAGAAGCTACTACTCTAGTGGGACTAACCAGTCAACAAAGAATAAATTAAAAAAAAATCCTTGGCTAAATATAAAAAGAGGGGAATGGGGCTTTAGCTTGGATGAACTTAACACTAGGTTAGGTAATGCCTACGGGTGCAGCCATGTATTTGCAGCAATTGTTCCTATCAGGAGAGTTAAACTTCATTATTTGAAGATGCACATAGGTTTGTGTGTTTGTTTTAAGTTAATAAGTTATGGGGTATTCTGGGGTTGTGTTTGGTTTTTCATTTGAGGGTTTTCATTAACAAAAAATCTTTAAAAATGTGACATGGGTTCAAATGAGCATTGTAGTTATTGGCCGTCTCGGCAGTTTTTCCATCTCTCTCAACTTCCTGATTTAAAAGTCCACATTTATACTTGTTTCCCCCCTTCCTGTAACTAGTCTAGGCCAGATACAGATTTGCTGTATCCAGGACTGTTTGTAAGCTCCTGAGCCCCCCAAGCCTTTCTGTGTTGGAGGGAAGTCTTCTAGCTTATCAGTGGGAGTGGTAAGAACTAGGTAACCTATCTACCACATAAGGAGTGGTTTCTGGCCCACAAATTGTAGGTATTGGCAGTTTAGGCAATTTTTCCATCTCTCTCAACTTTCTGATTTAAAAGCCCACATTTTCACTTGTTTCTTTCCTGTAACTTGTCTAGTTCAGATACAGATTCTTAGTTTTAGCACTTGAATTTGCTTATTCATGCTCAGCACTTGTTCAGAACTTGTTGTAAGCTCTAAATAAGCTACAAATTACTACAGCACTCAACCTTCCTCATTACCTAGAGGAAAACAGTTTTGTACCTACTTTCCTCACTTGCTTAGAGAAAAACAACTCTTGTACTCACTTTCCTCACTTGCCTAGAGGAAAATAGTTTTTATTCAGGCATGTCCAAGGGTAAGCACACAGTGTTCTCTCATGTCTATCTGATGAATCTGGGCATCTTGGGGCAATGTAGCAATTGGCTCATGTACACAGACAACCCTCTCCTCCTACCACCCAACACTACAACCTGTGTGAGATGCACTTATCTAGCCAAACTGGAGGTAAAGCTCTCTCCAACCAAGACTGAACTTGACAGTCAAGAGGAGAAGGTAAACACTTGCTCCACACCACACTCATCACATAGTCCCACTAAACCTTCACCACCAAAATCCACACATAGAAACACAAAAACATTCACAGAGGCTCTCAATAATAATCTGCTCAAGCAACAGAGACCTCCAAAGCAGAAACGCAAGCAACGTCCACCCCCAAACACAACCCAAATGACACATAGCTCACAGACTCAGTGTGCCACTCTACCACAGCCCATAAAGCAAAACAACATACCCAACACACCAGTCATAGGTGACTCTATAGTCAGGCACACTGATGTTCCACTCACCAGGCTAAACAAGGAGAAGGTTATTGTCAGTTGCCTGTCGGGGGCCAGGATCCGCCACATAACCAACGCACTTGGGTCACTCCACAACAAGTACAAATATGACTCTGTCATTGTCCATGTTGGTGTGAATGACCTGAGATGTACCTCCCTGGACTACATGAAAAGAGACATGGAAGAGTTCCCTGATCTTGTAGCCCAGGCTGGTATGACCCTAGCCCTGAGTAGCATCCTGCCATCGCCCAGAATGATACTGCAGTACAAGGACAAAATTATTGACTTCAACAATTGGCTAAGCTTCTGTTGTCATTCTAAGGGGATCCAGTATATGTCTGCCTGGGATGACATGGTCGACAGACCACAATGCTTTGCAGAGATGGCGTGCACCTGTCACCCCTGGGATTCCAGATACTGGCTAAGCCTCTTGCCACCTCTATAGTGCCTTTTTAGGCAAGGTTCAAATAACAAAGTCACTACTATAACAGGAACAGGCAAGCAAAAACTGAGGGTAATGCTACTCAATGCTAGAAGTCTAAATCTCAAAATGCACTCCCTCGAGTCACTCCTTAAAATGGAGAAAATTGATATCTGTGCAGTGACTGAGACCTGGTTCAAGGCTCCAGAGATCACCCCTGCATTACCAGGCTATAACTCAAACCACACTTTTCGGCCATCTAACCTGGACCAGAACACCAAAGGCAGAGGTGTGTCTATATTCATTAAGGATATCCATACTTCCAGGCTAGTTACTCAGCATAATGCATCCGAGGTTATCCAAGTGCAACTAACTCTGGGCAAAACTGCAATCCAAATTGTAGCTTGCTACAGATCCCCCACCATGGCCCAGGATTCCCACTCCTCATTTCTTGATATACTGGAAAATATTAGGGTTTAACCAAACACCCTAATAATGGGTGATTTCAACTACCCCACCATTAACCGGGAAAACTACTCATGTACCAACACCTTCGCTCAATGCTTTCTGGAAATCATAAATTCCAATGCCCTGGATCAACTTATCCACACCCCCACCAGGGGAAACAATATCCTATACCTAGTCATTACCAACATGAGTGACCGGTGTTCCACACCTGAAGTTAACTCCTCGTTGGTCAGATCAGACCATAAGCCAATCACCATAGATATCCACAACCTGCCCCCACCTCCAATTAAGGAAACCACGGTAAAACAATTCTCCAAAGCCAACTTCATGCCTCTTAAGACAGAAGTGGCAAACTTCATGACACCCATGCAGATGGACAAAACAGTTATGACTGCTGAATCCTACACAAATGCACTCTATAAGCACTTACACGAGTGCATGGATCATGCTTTCCCAAACAGAACCAAGATGCTATCCTCCAAAAAAAGGAAGCCAATCTGGAGGTCCCCTGCCATAAACAAACAGTACAACAGAAGGAAGAAACTGTTGCAAAAGAGAGTGAAATCCCATGAGTGGTGGAGCTCCCTGGTCAGCCTCAGTAAAAAGCTGAGATCCATTATAAGATCCTCCAAATCTAGCTACGAAAACAAAATCGTCACTGATTCTTGGGACAACCACAAAGCATTCTATAGCTATGTCAAAAATCTCAACGGCAACACCCAGATCTGCTCTGAGTTACAGCACAACGGCACAAAAATTACAGAACCAACTGATATTGCCAACATCATGGCAGATAGGTTCAGTGTTAACTTTACCCCCCTCTCACCCCCTAATGGGCCAATATCTATACAGGAAGAATGCAGAGTCCCTGTTATCACAGCTATGCAGGTAAAAGTTGCACTCTCTAAAGCCAAAAACACAGCATCCATGGGACCGGACAACATCCCCGGGTGCATTTTACATGAACTTCATAATGAACTGGCTCCCCACCTAAGCATCATGTTCAATCATAGCCTCATGTCAGGCTTTGTGCCCACTGAATGGCGCACAGCAACAGTTATCCCAATCCACAAAGGGGGAGCCACCACTAATCCTGGGAACTATCACCCTATTAGCCTGATGAGCCTGGTCTGTAAGGCCATGGAATGTATCACCATGGAACTCATAAATAAAGACATTGGTAACCTCCAAACTTTGGGCCCCACCCAGTTCGGGTTTGTGAAAGGCAGGTCATTCCTCCTGAACCTGATTGACTTCTTTGAGGCAGTCACCAAAGCCATAGATGAGGGTAAGGTGGTTCACACAGCCTATCTTGACCTCGCCAAGGCTTTCGACACCATCCCCCATTTTGGAATTATAGCTAAACTCACTAAACTAGGTACAGATTCCTATGTCACAAGATGAGTTACCAACTGGCTCACTGACAGAACCCACACTGTAAAAGTTGCAGACTCCAAATTTGACTTCAAACCAGTGACAAGTAGAGTACCACAGGGTTCCATCCTGGGACCTCTCCTGTTTGGTATCTACTTCTCTGAAGTACAGGCTAACACAGAAGGCCTTTGGTTAACGAAGTTTGCAGATGACTGCAAACTAGGAGCCATAGTCGAGACATCCTAAAGAAGGGCCTCACTGAGACAGATGCCTGGTGTCAGAGCCATGGCCTCAAGCTCAATGCCAAAAAGTACATTGTCATCCTCTTTGGTAAAAATTCTGTACCCATGAACTGCCACATAGGCGGCAGTCTACTTAACACCGAATGTGTGATAAGAGACCTTGGGACCCAGGTGGAAAGTAGCCAGGAAATCTTTCTACATGGCACACCTCACCAGGAAAAAAGAGGTCCTTGTTCCCCTCTACTCAACACTCATTAGATCCATTATAGAGTACAATGCCCCTTTTGGAATGTACCTCACAAGACATCTCCAGCAGCTGGAAAGGCCACAAAAGCACCTCACAAAGAGGATTACTGGCCTCAAACAGATGCCCTACACTGACTATCTCAAAAAACTCCTGCTTTACTCCATAGCATATCGCCTACTCTGAGGTGATCTCTGCCTTACATATAAAGCTATGTAAAACTCAGAGCTGTTGGACATGCTACAACTAAAGAAATCCCAGTCCCTCCAAGCTACACACTCTAAGGACATAAACCTTGTCACCACAATAAATAGGACATGCTGGAGGGATAGATTCCTGTCCAGGAGACTTCCCATACTCTGGAACAAGCTACCCATCTATGTCAAGCAAAGTTCCTCATTAGCACTCTTCAAGAAAAATCTTGATGAGTGGATGGGACATAGGAAATACACCCCGGGAATCACTTCTGTGGCTCTGCTCAACAGGGACACAGGAAAATAACTTTCTTGGGTGGCGTAAGCCAGGGAACCTTGTTGGCTGGGCTTACTTAGGCCCTTGAGTCGATAGCCTAGTACCTACCTATGAATCCATAAACCTAAGAAACAACTGTATAAAAGATCAACTTACCAAACATTAGTGTGTACATGTAACACAAAAGTTAGAAATAGACATTTAAAAAGCTGCCATGTATAGTAGGTGGGAATAATAACTTCTTATCATAATGGCTACACTTTCCATACTATTTTGGAATGTAAATGGCCTCACAGGTACAGGCAAAAAGTTAAGAGTATTGAATTATATTAAGAAATGTAGAGTGTAAATAGCAACACTGCAGGAGACATCTGGTAAGAGATGAGCATGTGGATTTGGTAAAGAAACTATTTCATGATGAATATTCAGCTTAATGTCAAGGACAAAGGAAAAGGGAGGTAATTATACTAATTGCTACAGAAGCTCCAATAGTGGTACAAGAGGAAAAAATATAATAATGGTAGATTTGTGGCAGTAGGGGGTTACTAGCAAGGGAGTAGCATTATGATGGCATGTATTTACATTCCACCTATAACTGCTATTATGGAGCTTAAGACAATTCTAGGAGAAATAGTCAGTTTTCAGCAGGGAATATTTCTTATTGGTGGGGACTGGAACTTGATTTACAACAGTAAAGATATATATTGTGAACCTAGAAGGGAAAAAATAAAAAGTGGGTCGATTTATCTTGTGAACCTAGAAGGGAAAATATATAAAATTGGGTAGATTTCTGAAGAAATTCATGATTGGTATGGACGATATGATTTCAGTAGTAGAAACACAGAAAATATTTACATATTATTTCCCAAGGTACAATAAATGGACTAGACTAGACAGAAATTGTATTTCACAGGAACATGTGCATTTAATTGAAAGCTTTGATACACATATCCAATAACTATTTCAAATCTTAAACCACTAAAAAGTAAGTTAAAATTCAGAATAATGAAGTAAAAATGAGACACTAGCATTTTCCCACCTACCTGTTAAAAAAAATAAAGGAATGGGTAGTGGAAATTATTCAATTGTAACTAGTGAAGCTAGAAATGTCTTCAGAAGTTATAGCAAGTGAGTGGGATAAAATGAAAGTGCAGTTTAAAAGCTAGGGTAGAAATAAAAGAAAGAGATATATGATTATCGTTCATCTAATAAACTATTAGTATCTATGCATAAATCCAACAATAAAGCAGCTGACTCCCTTTTCTCTTACACAGTTGGGAAAAGCTGGAACCTACTTCCTGGTGACCTCACTAATATCTCCTCTACTTCACTTTTCAAAAAGAAACTTAAACTTCATCTTACTAGCCGCTGGCTCTGTTCCTGCAGCAACCCTGACTAAAACTCTCTCCTCCTGTTACATCACCACATAACTTTTCCTTAGCTATTCCACCTTATATTCTTCATATTTTAAAGGTCACTTTACCTGAAAGTTGACTTAGTTTATCCAGCTAGACTTAATAGATACACCTCCTGCTTCCTGCTCTACTTGAAGCTCAACTTGGCTTTGTCAAAGGCAGATCATGCCTTTTAAACTTGGTTGACTTTTTCGAAACAGTCACCAAAGCCATTGATGAGGGAAAGGCAGTCCATACAGCCTACCTCGGTCTGGCTAAGGCCTTCGATACAATACCCCATTCGGGTATCATTGAAAAACTCATCAGCTTAAATGTCAACCCATACATCACAAGATGGGTTGCAAACTGGCTGAGTGACAGAACCCACAGGGTCAGAGCTGCTGGCGCCATGTCAGACTCAAAGCCTGTCACAAGTGGTGTCCCACAGGGCTCAGTCCTGGGCCCACTCTTGTTTGGCATCTACTTTTCCGAAGTACAAGCAAACACAGGAGGGTTATGGCTGACAAAGTTTGCAGATGACTGCAAACTGGGCGCCATAGTAGAAAACACATCTGACACAGATATCCTTCAGAAGGGTCTCACAGAAACGGATAACTGGTGCCAGAGCCACGGCCTAAAGTTAAATGCCAAAAATGCATAGTCATACCCTTCGGGAAAAACAAGGTTACCCCTAGCTACCAAATAGGTGGCAATCCACTGAGCACAGAAGAAGTTATCAGGGACCTGGGGACCCAGGTTGATAGTAGTCTGTCATTCGACACCCATGTAGCTAAAGTAGTTAGGAAGACCTTCTACATTGCCCACCTTATCATGAAGGGATTCTCATCTAGATCAAGGGAGGTCATAGTCTCCCTTTACTCATCACTCATCAGACCAATGATTGAGTACAATGCCCCATTCGGAATGTATCTGACCCGACACTTGCAGCAGCTGGAGAGGCCACAAAAGTTCCTCACCAAAAGGATAAAGGGTCTCAAAAATCTGTCCTATGCTGCCCGACTGAAAGAACTCCAGCTCTATTCAGTCGCTTACCGCTTGCTCAGAGGTGACCTGTGCCTAACATACAAGGCCATGTCAAACCCAGATTTGATGAATATGCTTCACCTCAAAAAATCTAGATCCATCAGAGCCACAAGGGCGGGAGACTTAAACCTTGACACGGCTATTAATAGGACGTGCTGGAGGGATAGATTCATCACCCAAAGACTCCCTATGCTGTGGAACAAAATCCCGGTACATGTGAGGCAGAGCACCTCGCTGGCCTTGTTCAAGAGAAATCTTGACCAATGGATGGGAGATTGCAGATATACCCCAGGGATTACCTCAGTGTCACTGCTCGACAGAGGCACAGCAAAATAATGGGTATAGTTCCCCATACTAAAGGGGTGGCGTAAGCCACAAAACGATGGGCTAGGCTTGTAAATGCCCTCGGGCAGATAGCCTAGTATGAACCTATGAACCTATGAACTTCACTTTACTTCTCTCTCCTATTCCTCTTTATATTCTCCTCTATTACTTGCCTCTTTCCCAACTCCTTACTAAAACTCTATTTTAATAATTTCCTTCTTCCTTCTTGTTATTCTCCTTCTATGGAAAAAAAAATGATTCATACTCGAAAATAAGGGATTTGGTATTTTATCTGTATTTTATTTTATCTAAACTTTAATGGATCTGTCACTGATGTTAAATGCTTTATAACTGTAATTTGTTTTTAATTTTGTCTGTTCTTTGTGGAGCTTTTCTCCCTGGGCCTCTACTGAAAATGGACATATATCCAGCTAGACTAGCCCGGTCAACAAATGTTAAATAAATAAAATAAATAAATAAAAATTAAGATATGATTAAGAAGTGATTAAGAAGTAACAGAAATTATTTAAAGGGGTGCCAAAGGTTAAAGTATTGCTTAATAAGGAGAATCTCACAGAATAAGTAGAGGTGCAACTGCAGAGTGCTAAAGAAAAAATAAGGGAGTATCTGAATAATATGCATGAATTTAGAAAAAATGGTGTTAAGGAGCTGTTTAGATAGTAACTCCAGAGCATGAAAACTTGTAGCACAATGACTTAGGCAACAGAAAACAAAAAGGGTTATTGCTAAATTTAGGGAACCTTGTTTGTATCTTTCGGCTTTTCTCGGATAGGGGTCGCCGCAGCGGAACTCCAGTCTGCTTATGATTGGCAGTTGAGTTTTACATGCTGGCTTGCCGGGCCTAACGCACAACCTTCAATGAAGGAACGCCCATGTCGCCACACAGAAGATGCTCTAACTGAGAATCGAACAGGCAACGTCTAACTGTGAGGCGACAATGCTACCGCAGCACCACCACCGCAGTATACCTATAACAAGAAAATAACCACAAATCCTGTAGAGGTATTACAGATACTTTGGAAATTTTATGAACGTGTATACAGAAGAGAAATGTGGAAATAAAAAATGAGTACAAATGGAAATATTTATGGAAGACAAGTATGAAAAAGGGTAGGGAGATAAGGCTCAACAATTAATTAAAATAGGAAAAGATGAGCTAAAACTGTGGCGTATAATCAATCTGTGGAAAGTCTCTATGAACAGATGGTGTTCCTATGAAAGTTTGGAAGCTAGGAAGGAACACTGTGACAAAGATCTGAAAGATTTTAACAGTATTTTAAAAGCGTCTATATTACCCGATCGAATGTTTAGGTTAGCGAATACCTAAATGTTGATCTGGTAATATCAAAAAATTAAAACAGTGAACGGCCGATATAATGTAGGGAATGAATTCCCTCTGCCGCAAAAAAAAAAATAAAAAATTAAACTAAAATGAAGTGGGAGCTTCACCTCCCCCACTCCTTGATGTGGGGAGCTGTGCCCCCCACACTACCCCTAACTAAATATACCAATTCTGAGATTGCTCTACAGTGGAAGAAAGGGACAAAATCTGTATAACGGCCAAGGGAATTCTTTCTCTGCATTAAATCAGCCATTCGCGTTTTTTTGCTTTCGCTATCACCAGATCGATGTTTAGGTATTCACTAACTTAAATGTTCGATCAGGTAATAGGAACCCTTTTAAAAGGAGTGGAAGAAAGCTGTGATAGGTGTAATAACAAAATACAGATCCATCAGATGCAGGTTCATATACACCCATTTCAATTTTAAATCATAATTAAATAATGTTTAAGTCTCTAATAGCTAAAACAATGGCAAAGGTGTTGCCAAAATTGATAGATATGGATCAGTGTGGTTTTGTGGAGGGGAGGCAGACATTTGACATTAATAGAGTAATGATGATCCAGAGAGAAGTAGAATGTAAGAAAATACTGCTGTTGTTGGTAGATATTGATGCACAGAAACCATTCAACAGAGTAAGCTGAGATGAGTAGGGCAATGGAAGCATTTGCATTCCTTGATACAATAGTAAGATTAATTAGGATGACATGTGAGGGTCAGAGGCAAGAATTAAAGTGGGAGGGTTCCTCTCTGATAAGTTGTATCTAAACAGGGGAACCAGGCAGGGGTGTCCTCTTTCCCCTTTGTTATTTGTTTTATATTATATTATATTATATTATATTATATTATATTATATTATATTAAATAATATTACATTACATTATATTACATTCAGAAATTCAAGGATATAATTGGTATGGTAATCAAGAAAGATGGCTTTATTTGCAGATGATATTATTTTGAACCTGATAAAACCAGAAAAGGATATCACAGTGCTATGGAATATTTTGAAACAGTTTCCAAGTCTTTTTAGGATATAAAATTAGTGAAGATAAAACAAAGGCTACAAATCTAAATTATGTATCCACACATTAATTGGCTTAGCAATACCCATATTTATCAGTGTACGATAAAATGATGTATTTAGGAGTATGGATTAAAAAGGCTAGTTATGACAGTAAAAGATATGTGGGAAGAGACTAAACAAAAGATAATACAAAAACTGAGGAATTGGAAGCTCTTGTTTATGGATATGGATAGCAAGATACAAGCATTGAAAATTTTTGTAGTCCCTTTAGTTTTATATACAGGTGAGTCATATTTTTATCAATCAGAGAAGTTGTTAATAAAGAGATGAAAGAATTTATTTGGGAGGGGAATGAGGTAATGGTCAAGTGGGATAAGTTGATCCTTCCAACAGAACAAAGTTGTTTAGGATTCCATATTTGAAAGGATATTTTGAAGATATAGAGTTAAGGCTCATATACATAACAGAAGCAGAAAGCTATAATTTAAAATGAGAAACAGGCAAACAACCAGCTCGTAAACGTAAACTGTTCCACCAAACATGCAAAGATAGCAGCAAAGAAGAATATGGTAGCAGTTGTATGAAGTATAGCTCCAGACCACATAAAATAAACCAAGAACTGGTATGCGCTTTCACCACTGTCCGTGGCTTCTTCTGACTATACACAAATTTAAAAACACACAGAGAGGTTTTTAAAGCTGTCCCTGTATACCTCATTAACATGAAAGACCACTCCCAGTCAATCAAGTTGCTTTAGACATACCCACTTTTAAAAACATTAGTCCCTTCATCTATATTGCATAGTATTACTTTTAAAATACAATTTTTATAACACATTTAAAAATCTTATTCAGCAATCAAAACATTCATAGGCATCTACAAGCATTTCATATTTAAGAACATTTCAGAACATTGCTTCCATCTGCAGCATGTCAAATGCTATATATTATGCTAAACATCATTATTTAAACAACAATGATATTAAATTCTCTGTTCATTATATATTCTTTGCTAAAGTCATATTGCACTATGTTGTCTGCTTTGCTCAGATAAATGCTGTTACTTAAAAATTATTACTGATTTAAAAATTATTACGATAACAAATCTAGGTCTAACTTTTTATATATTCCTATGGCTTCTAACAGTGCAAATAAAGCTGCGAAAGCTGCAGTTTAAAATGCAAACAAATTACCCATGCCACGTGTTCAAATTCCATTTTAAAACTCGACTTTTTCCCATCACATTTTCGACTGTTAAACTTGTCCAACGAGTGTAATCCACTTAAGATATACTTATACTGCACCCTCGTTATGTTATATTCCATTTCCAAAAATTAGAAATGTTAAAAGTGAGAGAAGTGTGCTCGTCATCATTGCAGCACCTTTGCGCATGCGCAATGATGTCATCACACTTGGCAAATGCTCCGTTTTACTTTCTACCACTTTCTTCATTTAATTATGATAAACAACCAGGTATTATAGAATATATACAATTACTAAATAATTTAGAGTACACCAAGTCACAAATTCATATAAGTAAACAGTTTCAATCAAGAGAAGCTTATGCTTTTCCCCATAGAAACAAATCATATTGTTACATTTCTGTCTTTCATATGTCAATCAAGTATATGTAATATAAGCACTCAGCACATTATATGGATACCTCCAGGCACAATTTTATACAAATATAATAAACATAACTTTAACTCTATACCTCTGGGCAACCCATTCAGACCATAAAAATATGTATTCTAGGGATAATAATAGTTCAATATATATGTATAGGCAATTTGGTGCAAATATATATGTCACCAGTTTGTATAAAAAACAGGACTTATTTCATATTCTTGTCCTACATATAGATCCCCAGTATATACTTTATAGGACACTCGGAACATTATATTGCTGTTTACCAAAAGCATTATTGTACAACTCTATAGTGTTTTGAATATAGTGTACTTTATATGAATAGGGTCTTCTAATTGCCATGTAAAGATGGATGGATGCTTTGGTATAAGTATATATGTTAAATAGAGATAATCCTATGTGTATAGTTATAGTTCTACAATACATCTATATGATAAAATACTTACAGATATCATATATAGAATGAGAGGGTGATTCTAATATAGCAAATAAATTATGCATGGTTGTAAATATATGCAACGTACAAATAATTACTCTCATCATACTAAATGAGTAATAGATGTATTATATACAGACAGTATCACTGCTTTGTGATGGATAAACTCTATTCTCAAATATATTTAAATATATGGTATTTCAGGAAGTAGGCTAAAGTTCTGAAATCTTATTTTTAGCAGTCTTATCATAGATAGTCCATATTTACAAACATATTTAGGTGAATGATGTTGCGACAGGCTAGGTAAAATTCTACAGTGTTTTTACTAAGCGGGAATATTTTTAACACCACCTATTAAATATAATATATGTCACTATTTTCTAGGTATTCCTCATGCGTCTAAAGCACTTTTGATGGATACTTTACTATTCAGCCCCTTGTCATTATCTGCTCTAAGTTTTAGTATCCATCTGAGCTCACTTCTTTCTGTCAGACTCTTAATATTACCCAGCCTTTGCCCAATAATTTCTTCTAATGCTATAAATTTAAAATCATGATATATACCACTTATCTCTATGTATTTAGACAGGGCACTTACAGAGTCCCTATTCCTTATACTACTAATATGTTCCTTTATACGTTCTCTAAATGTCCTGTTTGTTTTGCTTACATAGAAATGTAAGCAGCAGTCACATTGTGTTGCATAAATAATATTCATACTGCTACAGGTGACTGTTCCATTCAACTTATATTTATTACCAGTGAATGGGTGGACAAACTCATCAGTATTTTTAACATATTGGCACATACTGCAACTGGTACATGCTCTGGTACCTTTCCATGTATTTAGATTACTTCCAGGTAGATTCCTGGGGTAGCATAACATGCGTTTAAGATTTTTCCTATTTTTAAAAATAAAACTAGGACACTCTCCAACCACTCCCCTAATTCTTCTCTCTGTCATAAGAAGCAGCCAGTGTTTATTGAAGGCATCTCTTACTTTCCTCACATCACTTGTATATGATATAGAGATATTAACTACATTCTTATTAATTATTGTATCAGTTCTATTTAATGCTTGATCTGTCTTATTTGAAAAATATGGCCTTGCTCTTCCTTCCCTAAGTGTCTTTACTTCTCCCAACTTATCAGTCGCTTGCTTCTTTTTATAGTCTCTATCATATAAATTGTTTTCCAGGGTTACCAATCCTTCTTTGAATGTGGGTTCCTGGTTGCTCAAGTGTGAAACCCTCATTCCTTGTCCTTTAACTATATTTGAGAAAGTTTTTCGAGGGTGTATGCTTATCCTATACAATAATGTGCTGCGATAGCACTCTTTTCTATAAACCTTGGTGTCAAACATACATTCATTTCCTTTCATTACAAATATGTCCAAGAATGGCAGCCCTTCAAGTGAATGATTCATTGTAAACTTCAGGAAGCTAGTAGTAACTTCTGCATCACTGACAAATTTCCTCCATGCTGGAAGGGTACTGTCCCACACAAGAAAATATCATCCACAAATCTGTGGTAAAACTTCACATGATTCTTATACATTTCTAGGGGAAACAACTGTTCCACTTCCCATTGAGCCATAACTGCGTTGGCATAGCTGTTAGCACAGCATGTTCCCATAGCTACACCTTCGCTTTATAAGTAGTATTTACTATCAAAAACAAACATATTATTTTCTAGCACAACTTCTGTAAACCTACATATCATGTCTATAAGCTGCCCTCCATAGTCACTGTTATGGTGGAGAAATCTATGTAAATATTCGACACTTTCACCATGCGGTATTGATATAAAAAGGAAGATTACATTGAGGGTGACTAAATAGTGTTCCCCACTCATAGCTGACATTTCACTATATGTATATAGGCTGTCTAGGAAGTGCTTGGAATCTTTTAACATTACTTGAGATTTATCCAAGATAGGTCTAATTTTCTATTCTATAAAAATGGAAAATGGTTCGGTGATCCAACCTCGGCCTGCAACTATAGGTCTAAAAGGTGGAAACTGAAGGTCCTTATGTATCTTAAGTTACCCTTGAAATGAGGGTATAACTGGATGTTCAGTTATCAGGAACTGAACCAGTTCCATTGAAATACCATAATTAATCATGAAATCATTAATAATAATCCTAATAACTCTATACTTATCTTGAATATAAACAATAGTAACAGGCTTATACACTTTGTCATCAGCAAGCATGTTATATAATAAACTATAATAGTATTCTCTGTCCATGATAACAGTCATACCACCTTTGTTTGCAGGTCTAACTACGATTTGTGTATTTTCTCTCAGTCATGATAGGGCCTTCTTCTCCTTCCAACTTAAATTCTTATATTTGTCATTCTTGGAATGTGTATTTAATGTATTATACAGATCATCCTCACACATCCTACCAAATGCCTCTAAAATAGGATGGTTAGGTGGCATGCTAATTACTAGGTTTCCTAAAGGTTGTCACCCCTTGCTTCATTTCATTAGGAATGTTCAATTTTAACATAACATTTCTTAAAAACATTTTTAAATCAATAATAGTGTCCAGAATATCTGCTGCCTAAGCAGGAATAAATGATAAACCTTTTTCTAGCACTAAGATGTCATCTTTAGTTATATGTTGTCTCGATATATTCCACACAATGTTCTGCTTCAAATCTGGTTCCACATTTAATTCAACGTGAGATATTCCATCATCTCTGGCTGCTCCTTCCTTTTCATCCTGCCTCTGCTGTTGGACCTTGTCTTCCTCTCTCTTGGCGTATAGGTAGGGGAAATAATGGGAAGGTTTGTATTGTACTTTGAACACTCTCTTTCCTTCTGACTACTGGTTGGCCTGATGGTATTTCATTCTCCACTTGTGAAATAGCATTGTCCAAATTGATTATTCCACCAGCTATTTTTGTGGGGCTTATTGTTGTTTGAGTTAATAGCCCCTCAGATG
Source organism: Protopterus annectens (assembly GCF_019279795.1). Classification (NCBI taxonomy): domain Eukaryota; kingdom Metazoa; phylum Chordata; order Ceratodontiformes; family Protopteridae; genus Protopterus; species Protopterus annectens. The sequence goes on along the minus strand of NC_056727.1, from coordinate 7,655,777 downwards.
CACAATGTTGTACTTCATTTGGCTTAAGAATCACAGACTTATTCATTGTTACTCTATCTGTGTCTTGCTCCACATAATTATGACGTAGCCTGGGAGCTATTTCAACTTCATTTCTCCTTTCATTAGATGCTCTCATCCCACTAGAATTAGCTGTCGCTATTACTGGTCTTTGTGGCCTTGGCCAAGAAAAGACTTGGCCTTGTTTAAAATCTGCAGTATCCCACTCTAGT
>NC_056727.1:7568047-7650547 GCF_019279795.1 Protopterus annectens | reverse complement strand
CTGCCTCACATGTACCGGGATTTTGTTCCACAGCATAGGGAGTCTCTGGGTGATGAATCTGTCCCTCCAGCACGTTCTATTAATAACCGTGTCAAGGTTTGAGTCTCCCGCCCTTGTGATTCTGAGGGATCTAGATTTTTTGAGGTGACGCATATTCATCAAATCAGGGTTTGACATGGCCTTATATGTCAGGCACAGGTCACCTCTGAGCAAGCGGTATGAGACTGAATAGAGCTGGAGTTCTTTCAGTCGGGCAGCATAAGACATATTTTTGAGACCCTTTATCCTTTTGGTGAGGATCTTTTGGGGCCTTTCCAGCTGCTGCAGGTGTCGGGTCAGATACATTCTGAATGGGGCATTGTACTCAATCATAGGTCTAATGAGTGATGAGTACAGGGGGACGATGACCTCCCTTGATCTAGATGTGAATCCCTTCATGATCAGGTGGGCAATGTAGAAGGTTTTCCTAACCACTTTAGCAACATGAGTGCCAAAAGAAAGGCTACTGTCAACCTGGGTCCCCAGATCCCTGATGACTTCTTCTGTGCTCAGTGGATTGCCACCTATATGGTAGCTAGGGGTAACCTTGCTTTTCCCGAAGGGTATGACTATGCATTTCTTGGCATTTAACTTTAGGCCATGGCTCTGGCACCAGTTATCCATTTCTGTGAGGCCCTTCTGAAGGATAACTGTGTCAGATGTGTTTTCGACTATGGCGCCCAGTTTGCAGTCATCTGCAAACTTTGTCAGCCATAACCCTCCTGTGTTTGCTTGTACTTCAGAAAAGTAGATGCCGAACAAGAGTGGACCCAGGACTGAGCCCTGTGGGACACCACTTGTGACAGGCTTTGAGTCTGACATGGCTCCAGCAACTCTGACCCTGTGGGTTCTGTCACTTATCCAGTTTGCAACCCATCTTGTGATGTATGGGTTTACATTCAAGCTGATGAGTTTTTCGATGATACCTGAGTGGGGTATTGTGTGAAGGCCTTTGCCAGGTCAAGGTAGGCTGTATGGACTGCCTTTCCTCATCAATGGCCTTGGTGACTGTCTCGAAAAGTCAACCAAGTTTAAAAGGCATGATCTGCCTTTGACAAGGCCAAACTGGGTTGGATCCAAAGTCTGCAAGTTCCCTATGTCTTTATTTATGAGTTCCATTATGATCCTCTCCATGGCTTTGCAGATAAGGCTTGTCAAGCTAATGGGACGGTAATTTCCAGGGTCGGTGGAGGCACCGCCTTGTGAAGTGGGACCACAGTCGCCGTGCGCCACTCCTTGGGCACGTATCCTGAGGTGAGGCTAAGATTAAACAGTTGTCCTAACTGCGGGTTTAATTCCTCATTGAGTTCGTGGAGCACACAGCCGGGACACCATCCGGTCCCATGGATGCTGTGTTTTTGCTTTGGAGAGAGCAGTTCTCACCTGGGCGTTGGAGATGTTTGGGGGCTACAATCCTCTGGTATAGATATCTCTCCTTTGGGGAGAAGTTTGCACTGAACCTGTCAGCCAGTATGTTGGCAATGTGTGTAGGTTCAGTAATCTTCACATCATTTTGAACTAATTCTGAGCATATCTGGGAGTTTCCTCCTAGGTTTCTAACATAGCTAAAGAAGGCCTTATGATTGTCTTTTGAGTCCTTGGCGATTTTTCTCTCAAAATTTGCCTTGGATGATTTTATGAGAGCTCTTAGTTTTTACTTATAATGATCAAAGGTGTCTTACCTTTCAAGGATTTTGCTCTATCTTGTAGTAGCTTCCTCCTTTTGTTGTAGAGCTTATTTATGGCTGGGGTCCACCAGACTGGATGCTTGCCTTTGGTACAAAGAGTCTTAGTTTTGTTTGGGATTGCCTGATCCATGCAGTCCTGTAGGTGCTGGTAGAAGGCATTTGTAAGTGATTCAGCGGTTTGAGTAATGTTTACCACTGGCTCAGGGGCCTTAAAGGAGACCACACTAGTTTTAGAATTGTGAAGTCGGCTTTTGAGAAGTTTTTCACTGTGGTCTTTTTATTTCAGGTGGGGCGGATGAGGACCTCCAGCGAGATTAGTTTATGATCTGATCTCACCAGTGAGGGGTATACTTCCGGTGTTGAACATTGTGATCCCACGTTCGTGATGATGAGATCAAGTATGTTTTCTCCTCTTGTGGGGATGGTGACTAGTTGTTCCATGGCATTTGAGTTTATGAACTCCAGGAACCTTTGGGCTAGAGTGTTTGGGCTTGAGTAGTGTTCCCAGTCTATATTAGGGTAGTTGAAGTCACCTAGTATGATGGTGTTTGGAGATACATTTATCCCTCCATTGTTTTCAGGAAGGCCATGTGAGGTTCCTGAGTTTGAGAGGGTGGCCTGTAACATGCTACAAATTGCAGAGCAGTCTTGCCTATGGTTAATTGCACCTGGATGGTCTCCGATGCATCGTGCGTTGCCACCAACCTTGAGGTGTGGGTGTCCTTTATGAATATGGACACCCCCCCCCTCCTTTCTTGGTGTTGTCCGGATTTTGGGGGCGGCACGCCTGATATGAGGTGAAACCTGCTAGTGCTGGGGTGCTCTCAGGAGCCTTGAACCAGGTTTCTGTCACAGCACAGACATCGATGTTCTCCATACTGAGAAGGGCCTCGAGTGCGGGCATCTTGAGATTGAGACTTCTGGCATTGAGCAGCATTACCTTTAGTTTTTTTTACTTTTTTGTGTTCTAGGGTGGTAGGTTTAGAATTTGAGCCTTGCCTAAAAAAGGCACTATGGGGGTGCCAATATCCGGAAGCCTAGGGGTGACAGGTGCAAGCCGTCCCTTGCGAAGCAGTGTGGCTTGTCCAGCATGTCATCCCAGGCAGACAGACATTGGATCCCCTTTGAATGACACCAGAATTTAAGCCAATTATTAAAGCTGATCATCTTATCACTGTATTGTGGCATCATTCTAGGTGAAGGTAGGATACTGCTCAAGGTCAGGGTCATACCTGCCTGGGCTACATAATCAGAGAGCTCCTCAATGTCTCTTTTCATGTAGTCCAAGGAGGTACGTCTCAGGTCGTTGACACCAGCGTGGACAATGACTGAGTCGTACTTGTACCTGCTGTTGAGAGACCTGAGTGCTTGTGTTATGTGGCGGATTCTAGCCCGACAGGCAGCTTACTGTGACCTTCTCCTTACTCAGTCTGGTGAGCGGACGTCAGTGTGTCTGACTATGGAGTCACCTATGACAAGTATGTTTGGTGTTGTATTTGGCCTTAAGGGCAGTGACTGCTTTGCACACTGATTTTGTTGTTTATGTGTTGTTTGTGTAGTGTATTGAGTTTGCAGTTGCTTGGGTGTCTGCTTTGGAGGCCTCTGCTGTTTAGGTAAATTTTTACTCAGAGCCTCGAGTATGTCTTAGTGTGTTTATGTGTTTGATTCAGTGGTGTGGTTGAGTTATGTGAGACTGGTATTGTGGTGTGTGTAGTTGCCTTCTCCTCTTGCCTGGTCTTGCCAGTCCTGAGTTGAGAGAGCTCAGCCTCCAGTCTGGCTAAATAGCTGCATCTCTCACAAGTGTTAGTGTTACGTGGGAGGAGGAGAGGGTTGTCCGTGTACATGAGGCAATTGTAACATTGTCTCAGAATTCCCAGATTCACCAACTGGGCAGGAGAGGACGCCAGCATCTGACCCTTCGACATATATAAATATATATATATATATATATATATATATATATATATATATATATATATATATATATATATATATATATATATATATATATATATGGTTGCAGACATATGCGTATATATATATACATATATATATATATATATATATATATATATATATATATATAAATATAGATATATATATATATATACACACGTGTGTGTGTTTGCGTGCGTGTGTAGATATACACAGATATACAGCTATGATAGAAAACAGCACACAAGAATGACATATGTTCACAAGCTATGCCAGTGGAAGTAAGTAGCCCAAGCAAGAAACATGAAACACGTAGCATGACCTTCCAACCCCCCCCCCCCAGCCGGACACGGGAAACATACACAGAAACAATGTAAAGAGTCCACTGCTCCCTAGACCACAGGCAGGATACAACCGGGGGGGGTACACAGTGCACCTGTAAATTCTAATCTTGGAACACAGACAGGAACATTCCTTGTGGGACACCCCAAAAATTGGCAAGACCAAAAGAAGGTGATAGACTGAACATTCTGGCTGGGGTGTATACATACTCGGAATACAAGGGTGGGAAACCCTGATGACCCATGGGTCGAGACAATTGCATGAAATGGGTCCCATGAAGTGGAGAGTGGACAGCATGTAGTGGTGTGTCCAGAACAGACCAGGACCCAGAGTAAGTATGGGTGCTGTTGAGGAGGTGTGGGTGGTGGAACTATGGGTAGCTACTTATGGGTCTAGGTGTGCAGGTGTTGGCTGATGTGGGCCTATATGGACAGCCCTAGGGATGTAAGTGAATGTGTTCATTGGGCAGAGGTGTCGTCCAATGAGCACCCACACCCACTACGAGTCCCACTGCAGCAAAGTGTAATCTATATGGCAAGGAACGGAATAACCAGATGTAGATGTATATATGTAGAGGTATGTGTGTGTATATCTACCCATAGCGACATAGAGATAAGCCTCTCCCTCTTCATAGTACAAATGTATACATACAGAGACAGAATAGAGATACATACCCACATATAAATATATACATATGCAGACACCCATAGACCCATATGTTGTGAGACATATATGTATATATATATATATATATATATATATATATATATATATATATATATATATATATATATATATATATATATATATATAGCAAAATATAAATATACATGTGTGCATATATATACAGATATATCTCTATATAATAATGTAAATATATATATATATATATATATATATATATATATATATATATATATATATATATATATATATATATGTGACTGTAAATATACACATGTATATAACTAGGATATGATACAGCTGTTGTGAGTTACATATGTTCACAGGCCATGCATATGGGGGTGAGGGGTCCAATAATCAAACGTGTAACACATAGCATCAACCCCCCTCCCCCCAGCTAGGCCGGTGAGACATACAGACACACAATAAAGGTAAACACACCACTGCTTCCCAGACCACCGGCAGGATACAACCAGTGGGAGAGACCTGCCAGGCCTAATCTTGAAACATAGACATTGATGTCCCTTGTGGGACACCAAAAGTTAATGATCATTGGAGGCAGTCCCGGTAATGACTTATCAAACCAGGCTGTAGATGTACATGGACCAGTAGGTTGTGCAAGCCTGATAACCCATGGGATGACACAATGTATGACATGTGTCCCAACACGGGGAGAGTGGGCAGTGTGCAGTGGTGTGTTTATATGCCACCTGCACCCACAGTAAGGATGAGTGCTGTAGAGGAGTGGCAGGTGGGGGAACTATGGTATGCAATTATGGGCCTAGGCATGCAGGTGTTGGCTGGCGCAGTCGTATTAGGACTGCCCCGGGGATGTAAGTAATATTCTAAAATGGGCATAGCTGATGCCCAAACCTCTCAACCCCTAAGAGCACATCCACTGGACATGACATAAACCATTGGGGGAACAAATAGGGACCATACCTCTGAACTGTCCCTGATTTCCAGGGACGTCCCTGATTCTGACTCAATTTCTAACTCTGTCCTTCTTAATTCCTCCTAAAACTAGTGACATTTGGAGGAAAGTTGGTGAATTACACGTAATAAATAGCGACAACAATTAAGAGTTACAAACATCATTTACGTCAGAAAAGGTGTATGAATTCATATGCTCTGAGTCTGTCAATGTGTCAGGTTAATAGCCCCAATAATTTAAATGTGTCCCTGATGTTGTTATGCTGTGTCCCTAATTCAGTATGTTTTTTTCCCCAATCATATGAGAGGTCTGATAGGGACAGAAAGCACATATTCCACTGACAACCTTAGAAAGATGATAGAATATTAGGTATGCAGTAGCATGACTCATCTGAAGGATGTGGTTCCAAAACCCAATTACTTGTTTGTATTGAAGAATGTCACTTCCCATGTATTAGCCAGACGTGTGCAGATTGTAAGATGAACACACCAATAATATGAATCAAACTCTGGACAGGCCGCTGATTCGGTACAGTCGAATGGCATGCTGTCGCCTAATGGGCAGCCATTCCTGATACTGTAGGCATGTAATCCAATGTAATAGGCATCACAAGGTAATATCGTAGTCCTCACTCCCACCCAGGGGTGTGAGAGTCAGATGCAAACACCAACTGCAGTGCATTTGCAAGTGCAGGAGCAAGTGGGTGTAAGCCTGTTTGGCCACCAGTATGCGAGTATTACACTGGTAAAGCAATGTAGAGGCTAACTGAGTGTAAGAAACTGTAACTGGAGGTTAGCATTGCTTAGCATCACGCAAACCCACGCACACCTGCTCACAACTGCTTTAATGTGCCTTAATCACTCTGCATCCAATGGCCTTGTTCTGTCCAGCAACAAAATAAACGGCCTCTGCAAGGCTCAAAACCAGGACTCTGCACACACAGCTATTGCGATTTACCACTAAGTCATGGCAGATATACAGACATCGGACCTTATCACAAACATATCATCCAGCGCAGTCATTCAACAGTATAGGAAATGTATTCCATTATGTAGATGTATGTGCAAGTGTTTATGTCCAGCATATAGATACATACATATATATCGATATATCAGGAACATCCCATGTGACAACAAAGCATTACAAAGAAATGAAAAGGGAAACACCAGCAATGCCTGTATTATGCAGTGGTGTTGTCCTATGTAATATCAAGACTCCCTCAGACAGACATGTGTCATTCATACACGCAAACATTTGTACATTGGCCATATACATCACTCTGTGCATGTTATTTACATTAACACAACAGTTCTTGTCCAATCATTATGTGAGAACAGTACTCTTGCAATGTGCTGTGTGCGACATCATCATCATGATAAAGGTAAATGGGGTAACCATAGAGGGACTGGTAGTGTTGTGTGTAAAATGGGGTCGTCCACATCACGTGCACATGGAACATTTAGGAGTCATGTGCATACTAGGATTGTGTGCCTGAGAGACAGGGGTGAGGACAACTGGAGTATGTTGTGATGCATATTAAAATGGTTACATGTGTCCAGTGGACACATGTGTGAAATGGACAGCTATGTATGGGGCAAACATTGTTCTAGGAACCGATTAGCCTTTTGTTTCCATAGGGTGAGAGTGGGATGTGGGGGTAGGAGAGTAGGTATTCTCATGGAGGATAGGTAGGGTAGGATGACAGACAAGACAGCATGCAGGGTTGGTATATGACACATGTGGGGGGATACACTCTGGATGGGGATGGGTGTTCGGCAGTCACAAGCCCATGAGCCCCCAGATGTTAACAGTGGGACAGAGGTATCCAGCTATGGGCAGCCACCACTGCACCAAAACAGCTGCAAAGGTGGCAGTGCTGGGAGCTGTCTAGGAGGGGCAGCCTCACCCTGTAAATGTTACACTCTGCCCTTGAGCTGGCATATCTGGCCTCGAAACCCCTTATTGAGCCCCCTATGTACCACGTCCAGGACTGTACGACAGCGGACATGTTCCTGTCTGGACCTGCTCCCAGGGGGGACAAGCCCCATTCTCAGTGGCGGTACCACCAGAAGGTGGTGCAGAGCCAGCAGAGGTGGAGGTCCAAGGCTGGGCCCCAGATGTGCTGGTGCCTGGTGCCATGGCCAGCTGAAGTGGGACAGGAGGTTCTGCCGGGACCTCCAAACCCATACAGCCTATGGTGTTGCGGTTTAAACACAGATATGGCTTAGTAATAGTCAACAGCATTCAGGATTACTTATAACAGCATGCATAGATATGACCATCAACCCAACACAACAGATGGTATACATTTGCAGAGGGAGCACAACACATGCATATATACTGCATGACATCTGTACAAAGTGTAAAAGACTTGTGACTGCAGCTATGCACAGTGGCCCATTATTGGCATGAAAATGAGAACCCCAGACAGTGTCTGTCATACCACTGTTTCATGTGACATATGTCCAGTCAGGGATGCAATGGCAGTAACTCATCACTATCACCATGTACTGGCTGCAGTCCTCACACTATGCTCCTGCAGTTCACAGATGTGTGTTCAGTGAGCAATACAGGAAACAAATGGTTCCACACACTGACCAGTCCACAGATGGCCCTACAGATGGGGGTTCCCTCACAAATGGAGCACTGTCTTGTCAGTTTTAAAACATGCAGAATAGCCATTATCACACACAACTTGTTAAACAGGCAGTAGTCTCAATGAAGCATAGCTACATTTGCATGCTGTAGTCATGTCTGGCACATCACCCTCCTGTCTTTAGGCTATTTCCCACTGTGTATGTCATTTGAGGAACATCCAGATATCATCTGTAATGCTGTTTACCAAACACCAGATCCAGGTACCACTCACAGTGACTGTCATGGGCAAACACCAACATGATGTTCCTAAATATTGTACTGTGTTTTTCATGTGAATGGCTATGGGAACATCATCACAGCTGTTCCACATGCAATCAGCTAGAGGAGGACTGCAATAGGTGCAGAGACCATCACCTGATCATGGCCATCATTTACAAAACACAAGCTGCTGCTGAGCAGGTGTACACCTCCACATCCACCAGAGAGTGTGTGGGAGGGAAAGACAGAGGCAAAGTACATCAGAGAAGGGCTTGGAGACTAAAACCTAGTCATTGCCTGTCACACACCTACCAGTACAGGGGTTCAAACCCCTGACTGACTAGTCATTACTATTACAAGTGCATGCAGTTACTCCATGTGCCACAAAGCTGACATGTTGGTGTGCTGTAAGAACATATATGTGTGTTGGTGAGTGACATCTGCAACAGAGATATAGTAGACATACATTAGGTGTAGCACACATGGCTGTCCACATGAACAGATGTCATTGTCAACACAACCACACTCTCTAATGGACTCACATTGACACTCTTTGCCAGGCCCACAAATACAGTCCCAAACTGCTTAGTTTGCCACACTGCAGTAATGCACAGGTACTACATGCACCACAGGGGAGATCCGGAAGTTCTATGGGCTAGGGCATGTGAACGTGTTTGACATTTGTCGGTATGCCAATGGGAGTTATACAGAGAGTGACTATGGTTGGGAGCATCATACCCCACACGCAGACACAAGGTGCCAGTGCTAACATGCATGTGTGCATTGCTTCATGGGTGTGTAGTGGTTGGCTGTGCAAGATGGCTGTACAAATCTGGGTGAGGGGTAATCCTTGGCATCACACCACCGGACAATGGTGTGCAGTGTGGTACAGGGGTGTAGTGTCTGCAATGTCCCACACAGATGGGTATTGTATGAACTGTCCTGACATCCTGGTTAGCATTGTGTATGGCCATTGCTTTGCAATGCATGCCATGTCTGTGTTTGATAGTCCTTGACATGGATATTGCCTGGGATGTTCATGTCCCACAGTAATGTACAGTGACATGTACAGGTGTTCTTGGTTTGGTTGGCACATGTTGTGTACACAGACTGTTATCCTCCGATATGCCAATACTGGCCTGGTGTGGCAGGACCTGCTTATAGTCAGGTTGACCCTGCACCTGCATTGGTAGCATGATACAGGTATTCCCTGGTGTCAGTGGCATTGGTCCATACAGGGCACATGTGAAAGGCATTGTATAGCCTCTGTGGATCACATTTGATGGCACCAGATATGTTGCAGGCATACAGTGGGGAACATAGTGAGGGCACATTGTCTGCAGTCATGTGCCTATTTTACTGCTGTATAGGGTGAAATGCCCTCAGCAGCCAACTGCAATCACACCATGCCTACTATCTGTCATCAATGTGCAGGGTACTAGCAACATAACGGGATATTCTAGGCAAGTGTGTCTGTGTATGACACGTGTTCAGGACGTATTCCGGGTAATAGTAGGGTTGCATACTTTGTTCACCAGGCCTTTTGCCAGATGTAGGGGTATGGCTTGCCAACACAGACCCTTGGCTGACTGACATCTGTACTCCTCGTGAGGTAGACATTGTGACATATAAGATGTACACCATATAGGAAAACTACAAAATCCACTCCCCAACATGTCCAGTGGTTAGACACTCACAGCCACCTCCACACAGGCTCTGACAGTCAAACACATACTCACACACACCTGCCATGTTTTGGAAAAGAGCCCCTACCTAACTAGTGTATCACACTACAGCATTACGCAGGTACAGCACGCGCTACGGAGATTACTGGGTTACAGCAGTCCCAGAGGTGTATGTCTAGGTGGGTGACATCAGCAGGATTGCCAACGGTGATCATGTGAATTGTAAAGAGTGTGCATACTCTAAAAAGCATTGTCCTTGTCTCAGACAGAGACACACACACACACACACACACACAGTTGGTCTCTCTTTGAATTGAACCCCTACCTAACTAGTTTATCACACTACAGCAATACACAGATACAGCACATGCTATGGAGAATACTGGGTTACAGCAGTCTTAGAGGTGTATTCCTAGGTGGGTGACATCAGCAGGATTGCCAAAGGTTGTTATGTGGGTTGTAAAGAGTGTGCATAGTCAAAAACATTGTTTCTTTCACAGGCAGACACACACACACACACACACACACAGTTGACCTGTCTGGGATTAGAACACCTACCAAACTAGTTTAACACACTACAGCATTACGCAGTTACAGCGAGTGCCATGGAGATTACTGGGTTACAGCAGTCCCAGAGGTGTATTCGTAGGTGGGTGACATCAGCAGGATTGCCAAAGAAGGGCATTCCAAGTGTACTGTGGGTCGTACATGTCTGTTACCTGCATGTACCTGTTGCTTACTGTCACAAAAACACATTTACACCTGCTTTCAACTGCCTTATGCAGTCCTAATTGACAGTATCAACAAGACTTGCAGGTCTTGAACCCTGGACCATGCACACTGAGGTCACTGGATGTACCACTAAGCCATCTGGGTTGTACACATGCTGCATGGAGTCTATAATGCACATCCTACTACAGGTATTCCACAGTACTGAAAACAAATGGGGCAGTCCCTTTGTGTACATATGTACAGTACCCTTGAATGTACTGTACTCTGTGAAACAACAAAGACAAATCTACATCTGTACAACTGTCATAACTACATATATATATGCACCTACGGGATGTGTCCACACACACACATATATATATGTATATATATATATATATATATATATATATATATATATATATATATATATATGCATATACACAGACACAGCCATAGCTATATATATATATATATATATATACACACACACACACACACACACACACACACACACACACACACACACACACACACACACACACACACACACACACGTCTGAATGCCCTTTGTGACACAGAAGCCTTCCAAAGGAACTGACGTGTACACAAAACAGAGGCATCTCTTGTGTTATAACATTTAAATCATAAGCAGTTCAAGGGATGGTTGTTGTATATGTGGAGTCTGGGGTGGGGAATGATGGCTAATGTAATCTACCCGGGGATTGTGGAGTTAGGGTGGCGGAATGATGGGTATGGACCTACAACCTAGCGACCACTTTTGGGTCACTGCTCGACAGTGGCACAGGAAAATAACATATCCAACTGTATTTGTGCTTGACTGTGTATTCTTTACCATTCCTAACTATGTCATACATTGTAGAACACCGGTCACCACAGATGGTTACCATGGTGTGCTAAAAGACATTACACATGTGTATGCCTGAATAGAGGGTAGTCACACACACAAACATGCACACACTTGCCAGTATTGTGCATACACATCTTGCCTATGTAAAGGTAACTAGTACAGCGGTATGCAGTTGGGGTATGTGCCACAAAACACATACAATTATACTTATTGATTCCACTTCTGAGCTGGGTGACATCACAGGACCAATTACTTGCAGTGGGAAGGGGGGAAAAGAGATGTTTAGTGGCTGACAAGGATAATGGTGAGTGCAAAAGGAGGTATCTCTTTGGAATGCAGCAAAACCCGCTGCCATGACAGGATGCAGACACAAATACACACAACCACTTGCTGACACACACACTCAGGCATTTGCTGACACACACACTCAGGCATTTGCTGAGACACACACACACACACAAACTGAGGAATTTGCTGTCACACACACAAACACAGTTGCCAGTGGTGGGATCAGAACTCCTGCCTATCTAAAGATCACTATTACAGTACTATGCAGTTACGAGATGTGCCACAGAGATTACACTTTCCAAAGCAGTCAGACTGCCATTTTACAATTGAGGACAACAACAGGGAGACTGACAGTCACGAAGTACATAGCTGTAGACCTGTGTGTTTAAAGTAGGTGTCCATTACAACCTGTATGCACAAACAAGACACATCATCCACAGGTAGACCTGAGAGGTATAGTTGAAGCACAACAGGAACCTGAACTGGAGTATGGCCATCTGCGGAATGGACAACTACTATTACTATACAGGGTTACAGTGGGCATGCTTATACACTTAGTAGCACAGGGCCGTTTGGGATGCACTATGACTACAACTACACAAGGTTATACTGGGCATGCTCATACACTTAGTAACAAAGGGCTTGTTGGATGCACTGACTCAAATTACACAAGGTGGCAGTGGGTACGCTCATACACTTAGTAGCACAGGGCTGTTTGGGATGCACTCCGATTCTAACCACTGAAGGCCACAGTATGCATGCTCAAACACTTACATGTACAGAACACATTGTAATGGACTCCTATTGTAAACACACAGGTTTACAGCTAGGTACATCTTACCTGTCAGTAGATATGCACATCACACTGGTTTACTACCTGATACCTGTATGTGGCCCGTAAATGATATATCTGTGTCTGTGCTGTGTGATACACATGCATACATGTACATGAAGTGCTACATATATATGTTACATATACATATTCATGCATGTGTGGATGTGACAGACAATAGGTTACTTGGGTTGCACAGGTGGATGCTACTACAGCATGTGTCACACACCTTGCTGCCCTGAAAGGCATACATTGATAGCAGGTTGTGGACAGTGACATTATACATGGAACAGTGGCATGTGCAAGCATAATGTGTGAGCCACCTTGTGTAATGGTACTGAGGTGCAGGTGTCAAGATGACCTCTCCTGGGTGTTAGTATTTGTCATTATTAGCAGGACTGCTACCCTAAGTATATCTCACATTGGTCATATACACAAGTTATGTCGCTGTCCGTCACCTGACATGGGGCATTTGCTACCAAGCACATTAATGCCACGTACAGTGATGTCATGGATGGGTGGCAACTGCTAGACCAAATCAATGAGCCAATGTCCTGCTGTTATTATGAGGTTGTCCAGTGTCTGTCATTCTGGGCTGTCATGACTGAATGACGAGCCTTCAACACAGAGCACATGCATCCATGTTACATGTGTGTGTGTGGATAATACCTAGGTCGCATATACCCATATAGCCACATTGCAAGGCAAATGTCCTACACACAAAAGTAACACCCTGACTCCTACATGACAATTGCATTGGATGCTTATGCTAACCAGTGCTAGATGTGTGGCTTTAGTAATCCATTTGCTCAATGTAGAACCTACAATGGAGAATACTGACATCTGTGCAGTAAGGAACACCTGGCTGAAGGCTCTGTAATGCACAATTGCACTACCACCATATAACTCAGATCCAGACATGTGGGCCATAACAGTGGTATGGACCATTCCAGGTGGTGGTGTACACATATTCAGAAAGGCTACTCACATGTAAAGACCACTACTCTGACATAACACATCACAGATTAGTTAGGTACAGGTGACAGTGGCAAATGCTGCATTCTAGACTGTATCCTCATATACATCCACCACCTTGTTCCCAGACTACCAACACACATCCATATGTGGTATGACATAGTATGGTAGACCACTAGATAACCCTCGATTGGTGGACTGTACCGAGGCCTACATCAACTGTGCAAAGTGCCCATGTACAGACACAGCTGCATAACGTGTTATGCAATGCAATAATACCACTGTTTGTAACCAGCTTAATTGCACACATACCAGGGTCCCTCGGATGTTGTCAGCATTAACACGGTCGACTGTTGCTGTACACCAGTAAACAACACCCTCATGGTTGGATATGACCGAACCATACCTGCCCTGGATATATACATCCCATATTCATACAACATAAATTACATTACCATAGCTTTCGTTTTCCTTTCTACATACAGGTGGCTACAGTCATTACACACACATGCACATGGCAGATAGCATGCTAACAGTACATAAGGTTCAATATCTATGTTGACAGAAGTACTATCCCCTCTCTACTGGTCACCCATGACACTTATAATATCATACAACACCCCATGTGGCATGTAGGTCTTTAGACATGTCCATCTAATGCAATGCCCACACACATACCCACATAACAGGACCATAGGACCTACACAAGGCCTGTATTGACAGACTCAGGGAAATCCAGCTCTGCTCTGTATGTTCCTGAGTAGTCACAGATAATATGTTCATGATATTTACAGCCATGTGTGGCCACAGCTCCTACATATACCCCATGTCAACAATTGTAAGCCATGCATGCTGTGTGCTGTCTGGACATTAGCCTTAGTACCACAATAGCCAGTACATGCTGGGGTGAGATGTTTACAAGCCACAGACCTCGCACATGCTTGAATGAGTCTACTGCCTAGCTCTAACAGATCACATTGCTGGCACTCTTCCAGTACACATGAGGTGTGTGTGGCAAATATGATGTGCTCACTGTTGACCATTACAGTGCCCTGGCTTCACCATGACACTGTCAAGTAACAGTTTGTAGGAGCATGACATGGAATAATGCTGTGTGTGTCACACTGATATGTGCTGTTGTAATATATGTACACTTGGCTACTCGGTGAAAGTGGTAGTGTCCTACCAGTACATGAATACAACATCCATTATGGTGTAATGCTCAGCTATGTTTCATACATGGAGTGGGGAAGGTGTGGAATGTCATTGTACACGTGGGTGTGGATGACCTGAGACATACCTCCCTGGACTACATGAAAATAGACATGGAGGAGCTAAGCAGTATCCTACCATTACCCAGAATGTAATTTGGTCTTTGAAACGCCACCTAAAAAGGCACTATAGGGGTGCCAAGAGCCTTGGTCAGTATCCAAAAGCCCAGGGGTGACAGATGCAGGCCATCTGTCTGCCTGGGATGACATGACTGAGAGACCTCGATGGTTTGCCAGAGATGGCCTGCATCTGTCACCCCTGGGCTTTTGGATACTGACCAAGGCTCTTGGCACCTCTATAGTGCCTTTTTAGTTGGTGTTTCAAAGACCAAATTACCACCATAACAGCTACAAGCAAATGCAATCTGGGGGGTCATGCTGCTAAATGTTAGAAGTCTAAATCTCAAAATGCACTCACTCAAATCACTCCTTAAAATGAAGAACATTGACATCTGTGCCGTAACAGAGACCTGGTTCAAGGCAGCAGAAAGCACCCCTGCACTACCAGGCTATAACTCATTCCACACCTTTTGGCCCCAGAACTTGGACCA
This sequence comes from Protopterus annectens, assembly GCF_019279795.1. Classification (NCBI taxonomy): domain Eukaryota; kingdom Metazoa; phylum Chordata; order Ceratodontiformes; family Protopteridae; genus Protopterus; species Protopterus annectens. The sequence continues at coordinate 7,634,885 of NC_056727.1, read as the reverse complement.
AAGCTCCAAAGGTGGTGGTGTTTCCATATTCATAAAGGATGCGCACACCTCCAGACTGGTAGCCCAACATAATGCATCAGATACTTCAGGTGCAGCTAACATTGGGTAAGACAGCGATTCAGGTCGTAGCCTGCTATAGGTCCCCAACCATGTCCCAAGACTCACATTCCATGTTCCTAAGTGCCCTGGAGAATATTATTGTCCAACCTAACAGTCTCATGCTGGGCGACTTCGACTACATCCCATTAACTGGGAAAACTACTCATGTATTAATACACTTGCCCAACATTTCCTGGAATTCATTATTTCCAATGCCCTGGACCTGCTTGTTCTTACCCCACTAGAGTTAGCAACATCCTTGACCTAGTCATTACTAACATGGCCAACTGTTGCTCTACACAAATAGTCAACTCACCCCTGGTTAGATCCAACCACAAACTAATCACCTTGGAAATCTACATCCCCCCCCCCCCGCAAAGGTAACCACCATGAAAAACTTCTCCAAAGCTAACTTTGGGCTCCTAAAAACAGAGGTGGCTAACTTCACGGCACCCATGTAAATGGAGAATAGTTACATAACTGCCAAATCATACAACAATGCACTGTATGAACACGTACACAAATGCCTGGATCTCGCCATACCCAATAGAACCAAGATGTTGTCCTCCAGAAAAAGGAAGCCAGTCTGGTGTTCCCCTGCCATAAACAAACTCTGCAACAGAAGGAGGAAACTGATGTGGAATAAGGTGAAGTCCCAAGACTGGAAAAACTCTCTTATCAGCCTCAACAAAAAGTTGAGATCCCTCATCAAATACTCTAAAGCTAGCTATGAAAACAGAATTGCAGCAGATAGTAAAGACAACCACAAGGCCTTCTATACTTATGTAAAGAATCTCCACAGCAATACCCAGATTTGCTCTGAGCTACTGCACAATGGTACCTCCTATACTGAGCCAACAGATATTGCCAATATACTGGCCGACAGATTCAGTGTCAAGTTTACCCCCCCTCCCGACAAAGGACCAGTCTCAATACCAGTAGATTGCCAGGCACCCAGTGTTAATGATGCACAGGTAAAAACAGCACTGTCCAAGGCCAAGAATACAGCTTCTATGGGACCTGACAATATCCCTGGTTGTGTTCTACATGAACTACACAATGAACTGGCACCTCACCTGTGTGTCCTGTTCAATCACAGCCTCACCTCAGGCTTTGTCCCTACCGAATGGCAGACTGCTCCAGTCATCCCTCTCCACAAAGGAGGAGTGACTACAGACCCTGGGAACTATTGCCCCATTAGCCTGATGAGTCTGATATGCAAAGCTATGTAATGTATCATTATGGACTTAATAAACAAGGATATAGGGAATCTCCAAACTCTGGATCCCACACAGTTTGGTTTTGTGAGGGGTAGATCATTCCTACTCAACTTGGTCAACTTCTTTGAGTCTGTCACCAGAGCTGTGGATGAAGTCAAGGTGTTTCCTACAGCCTACCTTGATCTGACCAAGGCCTTTGGCACTATTCCCCATCAGGAATCATAGAAAAACTCACTAAGCTAGGCATCAACCCCTATATCACTAGGTGGGTCACAGACTGGCTCACGGGTAGAACCCACAGTGTAAAAGTAGCTGACTCCAAGTCAGACTGCCGACCAGTCATGAGTGGAGTCCCACAGGGTTCGATCCTTGGTCCTCTCTTGTTTGGTATCTACTTCTCTGAAGTCCAGGCCAACACAAAAGGGCTCTGGCTGACAAAGTTTGCAGACGACTGCAAGTTGTAAGCTATTATTAACTCCCCAAGTGATGGTGATATCCTACAGAAAGGCCTCACTGAGACCAACGACTGATGTCAGAACCATGGCCTTAAGTTCAATGCCAAAAAATGTGTTGTCATCCCCTTTGGGAAAAACCCAGTTCCATGAATTACCACATCGATGGTGGTCTGCTGAACACAGAAGGCGTTATAAGAGATCTAGGAACACAGGTTGACAGCAACCTCTCTTTTGACCACCACATTGCCACTGTGGTCAGAAAGTCCTTCTATGTGGCACATCTCATTACTAAGGGTTTTGCATTCAGGAAGAAAGAGGTCATTGTCTCCCTCTACTCTTCCCTCATTAGGCCAATCATTGAGTACAATGCCTCATTTGGCATGTACCTCACTAAACACCTGCAACAACTGGAGAGGCTGCAAAAGTACCTCACAAAAAGGATCCTAGGCCTTAAACATTGTTCCTATATGGACAGACTTAAAAAACTCCAACTATTCTCTATCTCGTATTGCCTACTTAGAGGCGATCTCTGCTTGACTTACAAAGCCATGTCTGACCCAGCTCTGTTAGAAATGCTTCATCTAAAGAAATCCCAGTCCCTCCGCACCACATGCTCTAGAGACCTAAACTTCATTACCACAATCAACAAAACATGCTGGAGGGACAGGTTCATAACCCAGAGACTTCCCATGCTATGGAACAGACTTCCCATACATGTCAAGCAGAGCACCTCAATGGCCCTCTTCAAAAGAAATCTTGATGAGTGAATGGGAAATAGAAAATTCACCCCAGAGATCACTCCAGTGTCTTTACTTGACAGGGGCACTGGGAACTAAGGTTGGGTGGCACAATGCCAGGGTAATCCTATGGGCTAGGCTTGTAAAGGCTCCAGGGGCATTAGCCTAGTACACACCTATAAACCTATGAACCTATGTATCCTCTTGACCTGCTAGTGCACGTATTGATGTAGACTGCATATGTGTACATGTATTGCTGTTTGTGTAGATTCCATGTGTGGGCAGTGTCTGATGTCTGAAGGTGACTGTTGTCTTAGTACATCATGCTGTTGCAATACAGCCTCAACATTGCCAACTGTATATGGTGTTATGCTCTAAGTACAGTAAACCGTACATGAGGTATGGACAGATGTTTGGACATGACTACTAAGTGGAGGGGCTTCTTTGCAGATGAATGATTAATTAGGCCACTCACTGGTGTGTTACAACCAGTCCTACAATAACCTGTGTATCTGCTAAGGTCAGGTTTTGTTAATTGAAGTGGAAGACAGACAATGTAGAATGCTGTAAGGGTGACACTGAAGGCAAACCTCATGACACCTGTAACAGTAATACCTCCCCTGTGCATATATTGTGCATATATCAGCACAGTTGTCAAAGGAAAGAGTCAGCAAGCATTGTACCAGATGTGATAGTGCTGTACTTCTGTAGTATCTATCATGAGATAGGCAGGTGTTTGATTCACAGTACTGGCATGTGTGGGTGTGTGTGTCTCCATATATGCAATGTATGGTTGGGAATACATCCCACATATTATCACTCTCCTGAACATTGTCGTTGACACCAGTACAGAGTGAAGTGTAAAAAGAAAGGCACAGGCAAGTAGTTAAACCTCACACATGTAAAGTGTCTGTATCTGTGTGACATAGGTGTATATGTTTGTGAATGCCAGTGTGTGTGTGTGTGTGTGTGTGTGTGTGTGTGTGTGTGTGTGTGTGTGTGTGTGTGTGTGTGTGTATGGCTGTCCATGTGTATGACTGTCCGGTTCCTGGAGTGAGGCTGTATTTTACCATAGTGAAATGTTAACACCCCCTCCCTCCATCCACTCAATGCAATCTAGCATCCCTGTTGATATCATCAATTGTAGACGGGCATAATAACTGTCTGTTAACATGTACACCCTGGGGTGTGACCTGTTGTTACATAGTCTACTGATGGACCACCCTCCCCACATACACTCACTGCACTGTAGTATCCCTGTCGATGTCCTTGATCTTAGGCCATTCCAACTACCTGTACATGTGTAATCTCTGTGGCGCATCTTATAATTGCATAATACTATAATGATGATATGCACATAGGCAGGGGTTCTCATCTGAACACTGGCAACTGTGTGTGTGTGTGTGTGTGTGTGTGTGTGTGTGTGTGTGTGTGTGTGTGTGTGTGTGTGTGTGTGTGTGTGTGTGTTACTGTGTCTGTGAATCCCTGAGTGTGTTGGTGAGTCTGTGTTTGCATGCTGTCATGGCAGTGAGTATTACTGCTTCTGAATGAGAAGCCACTATTTCCACTGGACTTTACCCTTGTCATCCGGCATACCACTCTTTTACCCAATCCGCGCTCCAGGTAACTATACCTGTGATGTCACCCACTATGGATGTGACAGCTCTGAACACAGTAGCTTACTACACAGCTATCATGCTCTTGGATCATTAGAACAGTAAACATAATTGAAACATGGGAGAATATAACTGTGATGTGGAAGCTACAAAGTGCATGTAGGTACTGTCATACTGACCTGTGGGTAGTCATCATGTACATATGGGACTCCCGCAAACACCGACATCCCCAGGCACATGCAACTACACCTGAAAGAGGAAGGCAGAACATCAAGATCAACATGCTGTTAGTGCTGTTACACATGATACATACTGTCAAACGTACAAAATGCATTCTAAAACTGTAATACATGGTATCTCTGCTGCCTGTCAACACTACTCAACAATATTAATCTACAATTGTCTACCTAGCATGTTCACCCTGTCCATCAGACCATATGAACATGTCCCTGCACCAATGGTGTGGATGACAGGGATGCGGCACAGGCATCATCATATGCACAGGGTGATAATGTTTGCCAGAGGCCTAGGCTGTGCCATTGGATGACATTATGGGTGTGTGTTAAGGCCTGTGATATCATTGGTCATGTGTGGATGTTATGCGTGTGTGTGTTGAGGTGCTCTACATTTGTTTCCAGTGTGTGTGTGTGTATGCATGCACACAGGTCTGGCATGTGGCTGGCCTACACAGGGGTAATATTGCCAACTGCAGACTGTACAAGGCAGGTTTCATAGTTCACAGTGTCTGGCCATGGCCACGTGACCTGCACCTGCTAGGGGTTGCACGGGCACTACCAGGCAGAGGTCCAGATTGGGTACCATCTGATGACACATGTCGACTGGAATCGTGTCCCTGTTGGGACCATCCAGGACCATGTGCACGTGGCCTGCTGTGTCTTGGTGTGGACTGCACAGCACCAGCTGGACTACTGCTGCTACCGCCACTATGGTAGCGAGCATGTGCAGTAGCATGTAGACCTTCAACAGGTGATGTAGCTTACCTATGTCCACATGCCTGACGCCTCACTCCCACCAGATGTTAAGACACAGTCATTCCATGCTCAAGGATTGACATGCCATGGTCAAGGACTCCCACCATGTCACCCAATCGTTTATCCAAAACATCTGCAAGATGATGGTGAGCATTTGCAAGTGCCTGGATGTTGTCAGTTAATGAACGAACAGCAGCCCTCTGAAGCCTCATACCTTCTCTGTTGTGCCATTCAGCACATGCCTGTGCTTCCATTACAGCCCAAAACATGCATCTGGTGACTCCAACTGATGTGCTTGGTCTCGCAGGGGCATGTTGGCCAGTGGTCCTCCTACGAGCAGCACTGGGCACATGCCTGTGTGAGACATCACCAGTCTGTTGACTGGGATCATGGTGTGCAGGCACACATTCCATAGTCACCACACTTCCCTGTTCCATGCTACCACCCACCAACTGTCCTCCCTCTATGGGCAGTGGTGATGGGGTATGTGCAGGCAGGGGAACTGTGTGCGAGGATGAGGGGGAGACAGGTGGAATGGCAACCAATGGCCCAGATTCAGCCCCTGACAACCCTGCCTGTGCCTCAATCATATTATCATCATCACTGCTAGAGTCTGTGGGGACACTAACATCAGGTGGACCACAGGTGGGCAATGCACCTACATTGACACCTGTGAGGGGAAGACAAGAACTGTACATTACAAGTTATACCAGACACACACAGACAGACAGACAGAGACACACAGACAGACAGACAGACAGAGACACACACAGACAGGCACACACACACACACACAGACACACACAGACACACACACAGACACAGATACACACAGACACACAGACAGACAGACAGAGACACACAGACACAGACACACACAGACACAGACACACAGAAACACACTGACACACTGACACACACAGACACACACTGACACACACAGACACACACTGACACACACAGACACACACAGATACACACGCTACATGCAGGTGATATGGCAGATGGCATTCAGCTTAGACAATTATAGTTTCAGCTTAGGCAATTATAGTAGTAGTTATCATACATCCCTGAGTTGCACATAACAGCATGCATGTGTTATAGCAGATGGCATGTGCCTTACACAATTATAGTGGTGGTTAGCATACATACCTGTATTGTACCATTTGGGTTAGTAGCCTATGCCCCAAACCTGCAACACAATGCATGCACTTTGCACTGTTGTACTGCACTGCCATGGTGTGTGCAACATACACCACATGTTAACTGACCTTTGTACATCTGCCACTGATGCTTTGTGTTGGCCACCACCCCTATGTGTGAGGACATGAGCAGTAAAGTATGTCGACTGCATACTATGTTTGCCTGAGCCCTAGCTTGCATATCTCCCTCAAAGCAGTGCATGTCTGTTCAAAATTATTCCGCCTACCCCTGAGCTGAGTGTAGACATTGTGCATGTGGCTGTACACACATGTTTGACATGGCTATCCCTACTTTGCAATGGTGCCACAGACCAGCACAGGTTTACAGTACACCAGCCTGCTGTGTGGCATATGACCTTGCCAATCACATGCAGTATGACATGTCTTCTGCTGACGTGTTGAATAACATGCATACATGTGTAACACAATGGTGTCCTTTCCAATCTACAGTACAGTAATGGTGTCCCAATGCAGGGATGTGTTATAATAACATGGGCCTTCAGCTGATGCAATGTTGTCTGTCCACCTTACAAATATGCAGGGACATACTGCACATTGTGCTGATGTGCATAGCCATTGCAGGGCATCATGTGGCTTCACAATTGCTATATAGTGTGAGCTACTGACACAGTTCATAACCATGAATATGTTCACATACAATACATATCTAATGTGGAATGGGACCCATGTCACTGATGTGTATACACAATAAACCCTAATATGGAATGTGTGACACAGGTCACAGAAGGGTATACGGATGACACCCCTGCACATCTGCAACCATATTACTGATACCTGGAACTATGCCCACACATGGCTAACTTACAAGTACTCTATGCCCCAACATGCCATCTGTGTACCTCACGCACATGAGGAGCAGGCATTACAATGATGTCTGACACCAGCAAGGTGAATGTACTGTATCTGTGGCTTGATGTGGATGTGTGTGTATGTTGTGCAACACATGTATATATTTGGATACTGTATAGGTGAATGCTTCCATGTCGTGACACACTCAAGATGTTTAAGACATGTTATGTGGTGGTTTCATGTTAAAACAAACCACAACACCAAGCCTCTAGAAGAACACTAGGAGAGAAATGTTTAGCGTACTCCACTTTAATGACCGCTTTCGTCCATATAGACTTCCTCAGAAACAAAAATCTCACAATACAAATACACTTAAAAAGCATGGCCAATTACAAAACCAATGATGTCATAATAAGTTAATTGTTCCAATTACAATAATCGTTGTAAAAGCAACAAAACAACCATAAAAACTTAATAAATACAACATGAATATGTTATATTATTTCAATACATGTCTCCTACAATTCTTTTAAAAAACATTTGATGTTAATAATGTCATTCAAACCAGGTTGCTTTTACAACAATTATTTTAATTGGAACAATTAACTTATTATGACATCATTGGGTTTTGTAATTGGGCATGCTTTTTAAGTGTATTTGTATTGTGAGATTTTTGTTTCTGAGGAAGTCTATGTGGATGAAAGCGGTCATTAAAGTGGAGTACGCTAAACATTTCTCTCCTGGTGTTCTTCTAGAGGCTTGGTGTTGTGGTTTTCTTTTTGTACCTTCGTGGTTTCCGGTGGTTTCATGTTATGCCTACACAAGCTGTGCACAGGCCTTTATGATGTTTACTGTTTCACATCTGCAATATCACCATTGCACAAAGGCCATAGTTGTATTGTGTCGAGCCGATGTACAACAGGGTATACATACATGTACATCACTTCTTCTGTGTGTGTTGCTTCATGTCTCTGGCCATCCTCCATGGCCATGTGTACACATGTTCAGTCCAATGGTTGTGATGACCATCTTATTTCACATGTCAGTGTTATCCCATATGACATGCACCCATAGATGTCATATGCTCCACTGAGGACATGGTTATGCAGACAAATGGTGGTATGTATGGGATGTGAGACATGTTTTGCAGGATAGTTGAGCAGTGTTGCAGTCAGCCCACTATATGTTATGGACATGTCTGATAGCACATGACATTGTGTGACATTTATAGCAAGGGTATACTCCACAAGGGTGTATCCTGTGGGCCGGGCATACTCCGGCTCCAACACATTTAGAGTGTGTGCACACATATGCTCTCTGTACAGTACTGTTCGTATTCCCAACATGTGTAATGCTGATATGTAGTACCTGTCCCTACAGTGGAACACACCTCCACCATTGTATTCACTGTTGTCCACACATTTGGCAATGACAGTTTGGAAGGTTTATTGTAGGTGTTTCATATAGTCTTCAATTGTTTCACATAGGTAAACAGCGTAATGCATTGCAGGTCTGACCAGTGTCCATTAACAGGTCCACCATACATTATGTGTACGTGTGTTATGGCAGATATCATGCAATTAATATGTTCTGTGCATTATCAAGCCTGGTAAATAATAACAATCTCATCTGACATAGGCTGTTGTCGCTGCAAAATGCCAGAGGTACCTAAACAGGAGTGTCACAGCAGTAAGATCATTATTCAAACCTGTGTGATAGCTACAGGGTGCAATGCCCATGTTAGCACATAAGCCAGTACAATACACTATACTATGGTGAATCCACATCTGTGCATACATAGAGTAGCAGACTATGGTATGTGGCATGTGTGCATAACGCCTTGCATATGATGTTACATTACATATTGTATGGTAACACATGTAACTATGTGATATATAGTTGTGTTTTATGTGCAGTAGTGACTTATCAGGCAACTCCAGGCTCAGTGGTTGAGAGACACCCACCTCCACAATACCAGCTAAAGCTTATGGGTGGAGGTCTACAGGTGTCCCCAGTTGGTCAGTAGCTCCTCGATACATGTGAGTGGTGGCTGGGTGAGTGTCCCCCCACCTGTTGCACCTTGTTCCCTGGCGATTGCATTAGCACGCTGTTTTGCCCATCTTATCAGGTCAGTGCAGTGTCCGCACACCTGCTGATAGGTGCGATTGTGACTGCCAACATCATTTACCCTCCTGCCGAGTTCCTCCCACAGGACATCCCACTGATGTGCATCCTGTGGCACATGGCTGAAGAGCGTCGTGTAGTTGTCAAGGAGGTATGGGATGAGGATCTCATCCTCCAAGTGGCTGTACACTGGCAGTCTGCTACATGGCATACCTGGAAAACATAATGATGGAGACAGGTCACAGTAACTCACAGAGAAGTACAGCTGAACATACATGTATATCACATTTATTAAGATTACAAATACGTCTTTGTAAATCTACATGACACTAACACCACTGACATGTATAAGTCACACACATTTGACACCTACTGGTGATGTGATGTTATTGCCATATATGTGTGTGTCATGTGATGACATTGCTTATACACCATGTGGATGTTGTCTTGACATGGGCATGTCTGTTTGCCTGTAGTGGTGTCTTTACCTATCAGCACATGCCTGGATGTGTTCACATTAATGCAATCAACCTTAATGCTGTGTATACGCCAAATATATAGTCATACATAGCCATTAGGGACATGACCTGTGACCCTGCAGACTTGCAAGCATGTATGTGTTTTGCCATATACATCTACATTGCACTGTACATATGTGTAGCATCCTGCCATGTATTGCCTGTGTTGCACATGTGTAACACATGGGACAATAGCTAGCCTGATGGTATTTGCAGGGTTGGATATCAACAATAGCATGTATGGTCATAGTGATCTAGTAGGCTATATGCCCTGGGCCATTTATGAGCCTGAGCAGACAGGTTACCTAGCTGTAGGCAACAGACAGGTAAGTTTTAGTGGCCAGTTCAAGCAGTGCCACAGAAATGATACACATGGTTACTGATATATTTGGCATGGGGTCATCACACCATGTCATTGAGAGGGGCGATGTGCAGCTTCGCTGGACAGGGATGCATAGTATGGCAAGAGTATGTTAAGTGTAGGGGACAGGGATCTGTCAGGCATGTTGTGATCCTTGTACTAAAATGGTGGATGTCCATGATGTATGTGTTTATTTGGGATAAGGATGTGTTAAGTGTAGCATGTCCAACACCTCTGGGTTGGACATGGCTTTATTCAGGGTAGGCTGCATGCTACATAGTGCAGCTAGGGATTGTGAAGGGCAGTGTAGTCCATCTACACATGGGCAATAACCCTTAAAGGTAATATGTGATCTATTATGGGTCACATGGGTGTTGAGTATGGGTGAGCAATTATCTCTATATTCCTGTATGGCACCCTGTCATGATTAGGAGTGCCACATATGACTACCTGTCTTTTGTGGTGATGTAACTATCAAAGGGAAGTACTGTCCAGCTGCATCCCATACACACAGTTGCCATTATGTTGACTGCTGCCTAGGTGGTAGTTAATGGGTACAGGGTTTGTAACATAGGGGATGACAATGCAATACTTAGCTGACAGATTGTGGCCATACATCACACACCACACATCTGACACACTAAGGCCCTTATGTATGTTGAATGCAGCACACAATGAGTCAACTATTGCTCCTAGTTCATAGTCATTTGGAAACATCAATAGGTTGATGCCTTCTGTGTTAGTCTGTGTAGTATAGATAACAAAGGGGGGAGTACCAGGAATGACCCATGTATTACTGCGGCAGGCACTGGTTTGATGTGCATGTATTCATCAGACACCTTCTGTAGTGTGGGTTCTGCCAGCAGTCCAGTTGCCAACCACTCCTGTGACATAGGTATATACACCTAGTTTACTGATTTTAGATGGAAGACAGTATGGGTGATGGTGTCATATATACCCATACATATACAGTGTGAATCAACCTTACTGCCATCTACATCTGTACCAAGTACATCAATTACGTTGACCATGGTTCATGGCCGTACAGACCAGACTCAGCAGGGTAGTTGTGCACTATGTCCCATTATCAATGGTGTCTCCCCCTTTGTGGGGTGTGATAACTGTTGCTGTGCACCATTCGGTGTGTACACAGCCTGACATGGAGCTATGATTGAACATGATGTGTATGTGTGTAGCTGAATGTTCTTACATTTGTGTAGGATACACCCTGGGATGTTGACAGGTCCCATGAAAGCTGTATTTATAGCTTTAGAGAGTGCAACTCATACCTGCATAGTCTTTAGTACAGGGGGCCTGTAGTGTACATGGATGTATTACTAAGTGTACCTGTTGGGGGTGGGGGGAGGTGGGAGTGGGTTTAGGTTATCCAAGACCCTATCTGGATGAATGGGTGCTATTTCTGTAGGTGCAGTACTTCCCATGCCATAGTGCTGTGCAGCACGGCAGGTCTTGTCGTTGCCATTCCGATTAATGACACAGGTGTAGAATGCTCTGTGCTTGGCCTCATAATATGTGGCTGATTAGTTTCACAGTAGCTTTGTGTGGTTTTATATAGTGTATCTGCATCTTACTGAGGCTGACCAGGGATCACCTACACTCATGTGTGTTCACTTTTGCAACAGTTACTACCTTCTGTGGCACGGTTTAAAGCATGGCACCACCAGTTTGCCTACTTGTTTGTGTTGGGTTGAATCCTGGTTCTGTTTCAATGGCACAATCACTGCACATATGTGACTGCTTAAGGTTCATTTGTGTAGGATTCAGCATTTGCACATGCATTGTTCATCTGTATGGGTGCCATGGCACTCGCCACTCTGCTCTTAAGAAACATAGCATTGGCATTGGAGACTAACTATGTGTAGCATACTGTTAGCCCTGTTTGTGTGACTACTGTGATCCAGGTCAGTGGGGTTGATGGAATCCAACATGCATTGAGCACAGGTGTTGGTACATGAGGAGTCTTCCCAGTTCATAATGGAATAGTTGAGAGTAGCCATTATTATGGTTCTGTCTCAGACCTAATCTTCCCCATTACAGCATATTATGACAGTTGGGAAGTCTGTGGCCTGGTGGGTGATGTGTCTCAAGATGCATTTTGAATTCCACTTTGGCACAAAGGTAGTTGCTCAGTATAATGCATCTGATGTTATGCAAGTGCAATTAGCGTGGGGATGTACATATCCTTCCAGAATATGGACACACCTGTGGCCCATGTGTTCCAATAAAGGATAATGGGCAAGAGGTGAGGTATGTGTTATAACATGGTCATGCAGGTGTGCTCCCCGGAGCATTGAATCATGTCTCAGCACTCATAGATATGTTCTCCATGTTAGGGATTGACATATGTTTGTCCGTATAGTGTTTCTGACATGTATCATTGTGTAACGAGACCCGCAGTTTATTGCTTGGCTGTCCCTGTAACAGCAGTGGACCCTCACTTGAACCGTGCATGATTAAGGCACTATAGGGGAAGCATGAGCCCTAGGCAGTATCCAGATTTCCAGGGGTGACAGGTGCAGGCCCTGTCTGGCAAAGCATCATGGTCTGTCAACCATGTTATCCCAGGACGACAGATACTGGATACCCTGTGACATGCACCACTACACTAGACAATTGTGGAATACAATCCTTTTGTCCCTGTACTGCAGTATCATTCTGGCCAATGGCAGAATGCTACCCAGGCCTTGGGACATACCTGCATGGGCTACAAGACCCGACAGTTCCTACATGTGTTTCCATGCAGTCCAGACTACTGCATCTCAGGTCCTGCACAACATGGAATATGCCAGCGACATGTGTATTGTTCAAAAGGTGGCCTGAGTGTATGAGTATGTGGCTAATCATGGCAGACAGGCAGCTGACAGTATGTATGCCCTCGTATACCATAGGTTGGTGTGTAACATAGTGTTGGAGTTTGCATTCACAAATAAGTACTGTTGGGCATGTTTCCAGTCATATGTTCAGAGGTATGGCACAATTATGCAAACTATGTCATACAGTTTGTGTATTTTGGTGAGTGTCTCTTCCTGCTGGGGGGGGTCACTTATTTGGCCAGATACTTAGACGCATCTATGAATGTGTGTGATTTCCAGTAGTGTGTATGGGTGTCCTTACTGTGTTCTGGTAAGGGTATGTGTTGGTTCTGTTGATGAGCTGCATGTGTTAACCTACACCTCATGACTGTCCAGTCCAGTCATGGCTGTAGACTGGGCTGCCTTCCAGCTTACCCCTGTAGCTGCATCCCAAACAATGTATGTTAGGTGGGTCTGGCAGTGTACATGGCATAGAGATTACATTCCCCCAGGATGGCCACATACACAAAGCTAACATTAGGAAACACCAGTAGCCGACTAGTGGACATGCCTGTATGAGCAGTCAGTACTACAAGTACCAAGTACTGTATTTAGTTTATGTATTACCTATGAAGATGTTATAGACAGTGATGCTCACATGCAAATATTTGTGTTATGGACGTGACAACACTGGCTATTACGGAAACATTGTAGCTACCTTTAGCAGCAATCCTCCTCTAAGGAGCACATCACATCCTGTTAGTTTATTACAGATGATGCAAGTGTCTACAGGTCTGTTTCCTTCTCTGGGTATATACTCACATATCCACCAGGACCATGAGCTCTGTTGGGCACAGACACCCACTCTCCAAACAGAGTCATGTATTAGTAGGCTCTGATGCCACTATCAACATGATCAGGATATAATCAGATAGTATGAGCCATCACCTATGAAGCAGCTATTACACATGGACAGCTGTCTCCTACATCTTACACTCCTACTGCAGATGTTACAATGGAGTTAAAGATGATATGCAACCTGTTTCATTACCAGTGCTGTGCACTACCTTACATACAGTATGTGCAGGCAGCTGTTAGGTTGGCAATGAAAGGTTGGGCTACACAAACCTGGTAGTTCAACCAGTGTGTCTGTACTCTCAATATCCACTCTATGTAGGTGTGCACATAACAAGGGTCACTACACATTTGCATAACATGTACACATGCACAGCTGTTATTGCTTGCAAATGATAGTAGAGAGGTGGATATTACATGTGTTATGTGCATGGATAGTCACCTGGCTCTTCCAATTATCTTTGCTATCATGCTGCTAACCTGTCAGATGAATACTAATGCTATGTATCCTGTTATTGAGTATTGTAATTGCCAATAGACATAACTACTGTTTGCATAACATAACAGAACTGCTATGTAGAATAGAATACAGATCTGCCTAGAATACTGTACATTACACAGTTATTGGCACAATATCCCACAATGCACACCATATTTGCCCGGTAAGCCCACCTTTAACATGTTCATCTTACTTATACACCCATACATATGTTGACTGTTACAATATATCGACATATACTATCCCCTGTTATAGCACATACTTGTTGGACCAATCCTGACACTGACAGTAGCTGGAAGTGAATTGGTCAGTTCCAAGCCCATATCATCCCTTGTGGTGTATGTGGAGTGTGCCGCGTGACCTACAGCAGTACACACATAGAATACTACAAGCATTACTACTGCTCAACAATACATCGCTACAAGATAGCTATTTCCACTATATGTATTGATTACACTGTAATTCTTACAGTACAGGTACTACATATACAGACATACTACATGTTATACATACCGTCTTAGTAATCGGAGGTGTTATTAACTAGTGTAATAATCGTTTTCGGTTCGTCTTTCAGTGTTTTGTACTGTCCTACAGGTAGATACAGATGGTTTGAATGTGTGACAAGGCGATCTTTTATAGTTACAGATCAGTAACATGTGCTATCCTGATGACCAATTGGTGTTCCTAAGTAGCTAATTACATGCACATCAGCTGCACTGCTGCTGCTTTAGCCAATACCATGGCTAGAGTGGAGTATAACTGAGTACTCCACTTGGGTGTTGTCCTTTTGCCTTACTTGTGAGGAAGACAGCGTGGGCGTTTTGTTTGGAATCTATTGCAACAGCTGTATGGAGATGAAAATTAATATACTGTGTGTAATGCCTAGAGGATTTGGTCTAAATGTGAGTACTGCTGTTATATTTCTGAACATTGCTACTTGTGCAGGGTTTTTCTGTACCTAATACTTCTGCATATGTTTCAGTCTGGCCAGGTAGTTTGACCAGCTCAAGGCTGCATAGCTATGCATATAATGTTAGGGGGTTTACAGTGTGCTTACCAGACATATTTAGCTTGGTGTTACTGTGTATCATACTGTGATAATAATCAGTACTTGGTAAAACTTCCTGGTGTACGAACCTTTCAACCCTCTGAAATGGAATTAGTTCATACAAACCTTGTTGCATCAGCAGCTGTTCAATTGTATAACGGCAACTATTTCACATAGGGCCATGTTAGTGTGTCTGTGTCTAGGTATGTTAAGGTTTCAGCAGATGTTGTACAGTAGTTGCATAATTGGTTATGGTATGACAGTATGTATTGATGTAATTATTTCGGTTGTGGGGTAGATGTTGGTGGGTGTACATAGCACATGCAAGCGTGTAGGAACCCCTTTTATACAATGTCTATATGTGTGTGGGTGTTCTTTCCTTATGTGAACACCTATCCCTTAGTGGACTAATACTATGGTAATTGCAGGCTGATTCATTAAGGCACTATTAAATGCTTCCTGTACAGCATGCAGGTACTGTTAGTCCTTGAATCCTTTCGGCAATACATCAGAATGTAATAAAGTTTTGTAAAATGAAAGCTGTCTGTAATTCTGTCATGGATATTTGCAGTCATTGCAGTTGTGTTGATGACTGTGTCCATAGAACATATTTGTAATAGTGTATTGGCATATACTCTTCATATGTTATGTTCATATTGTTTGGGGAGGGGGGGCGGAATGTGTGATTGCTATGGTCCATGTTATACTCAGATATGACCACTTCGGATGCTGTCTACAGACATGTATGTGTGTGGATATATATATATATATATATATATATATATATATATATATATATATATATATATGTGTGTGTGTGTGTGTGTATCTGTGTAGATATATATAATATATATATATATATATATATATATATATATATATATATATGTGTGTGTGTGTGTGTGTGTGTGTGTGTGTGTGTGTATATGTATATAGATATATACATTATTGCATACATTTATCTGTACCTCCATAGATGTGTAGATAATTTTAACCTATCTATATATCTACATATGTATGTAGACCTGTATATATCAACATGTCTCTATGTATCGCTCTCTATCTCCCTCTCTCTCTCTCTCTCTCTATATGTATATATATATATATATATATATATATATATATATATATATATATATACATATATATATATATATATATCTATATGAACATACACCTTTAATTGGGTACATGGCGGGTTGTCCTATTTCAACACATTCCTCCCTTTTGTGTTTTAACCTGTCTGTATACACTAGTGGGATAGGTACATCCCAGGTAGCTTAGTGTTTGGTTACTCTGAGGATGGAGTACATGGTTGCGGGTTCTACTCCTGGAAGGTGTTATTATTTTACCTCTCAGAGTTGGCAATAGTAGGGAAAGTGTGAATAACGCACATTTACGTGGTCGTGAGCAGGTTTGCCCGTGGTCTGCGCGACGTTAAGCAAAGGTCAAACGTGTGAAGTGCTTCTTCGTTTATCGTGTTTCAGTGTCACTTACCATCGTGCAAACACATGGAAACCCGCTTACAACTGCTTAAGAGTGCTTTACTCCACCTGCATCCAAAAGCCCTTATTCTGGCCCTCAAAATAACCTAACAGCCCTTGCAGGTCTTGAACCCGGGACCATGAACACCACAGTTACTGACTTTACCAGTAAGGCATTTGAGACATGTACAAATGTTGTGGTGTTTAGAATATACATTGTACTACAGACATTCCTCACTACTGAAAACAAATGTGACAGTCAGTTGGTGTACATATGTCTGATACATGTTAATGTTCATATGTTTGAGATATTAGGTGTAGCAATGTGACATGACAGGGTGTACTATGAATGAGAAAGATTCTTGCTTTGTGTCCTTTTTATATTGTCCCCATACTCCATGTATGCCCCTACAGTCCACTTATTGGACATCCGACCCAGGCCCTCCCTGATGCATGATTGCATTACCCATCATTCCTTCCCCACCCCAATCTTCACATACACAACAACCACCCCTTCTATGGTGAATTAGGTTATTATTAATTGTTATAATACCAGAGCTGCATGTGTTTTGTGTACACTCCAATTCCTTTGGAGTGCTTCTATGTCACGTAGTGTGTTCATAGATGTTTATATATATGGCTGTTGATGTAACTGTATATAATATATATATATATATATATATATATATATATATATATATATATATATATATATATATATATATATATATATATATATCTATGCAGACATCACTGATATATATATATATATATATATATATATATATATATTGTATTAGTTTGTAACAGTAATACATCTGTAGACTGGAATGTGTTGGTTCACAAACTACAGTACATTACAATGTACTGTACATATGTACACAGAGTGACTGTCCCATTTGTGATCATTACAGTGAAATGCATATGGTATAAGGTGTAGTCTCAAGACCTTGAAACGTGTGCACCTCGCACCTCGGATGGCTTAGTAGTAAGTCCCATGACTATAGTGTGCATGGTCCAGCTTTCGACACCTGTAATGCTTTACAAATGTTTTTTTACTGCAGAATAAGGCTCATTTAAGTAGTTGTAAGCATGTTTAAAAGTGTTTGTGTGACATTATAGCAGTGGTTAAACACAGTTAAACAAACTTTGTAACGTATAACCTGTGCGCGCAAACATGGCCACATCTGCTAACTACTCCGGATAATTACATGTCAGTGACGTAACATCTCACAATGTGCTGACATAACATTACATTCTCTGTTGACTGTACTCTCCAGCACACATAGGTTTGTATGGGTGTTTCGAATGTTTATTATACAGACGATTACTACCTATATATGCAAGCTGTGGTTAAGGTATACTTTTGCACATGATAAACATCCATGCCTTTATCGGGATTGTAACCTCTAATGCACAGATACTATGTGGATGCTGTAACCATTACACTGTTGACATTAACGTTGCTTCTGCCTATTTGCTATTTAGATTATTTCTATGTGTAAGCTAGGCTAAGCAAAGGGCAGAGGCCTCCAAACTCACTGAGCTTCACGTACTCTTGAAATAACAACATATAACAAATGTACTGTGAGACAATACATTACATTCCTAACTACATTAGGCATAGCCCTTCATTGACACACTTCAAGGGAAACCTTGTTGTGTGAATGGGTAACAGATTATATACCCCTGGGATCATGTGTCCCAGAACCATACAGCCAGGGGATGGGGGAGTCTGTCCAGTTTGATAGCTGTAAGACCTGTTGGGGAAATTGAATGGTGCCGAACTGCCACATTAACATGCCCTCTTTAAATCACTAAGTGCCCCTATCACCCTCCACAACTCCAATCTGCAAATGCTTCCAGCAACTCTGCCTGGAATTGCTTCATTGGTTATGCTTGACAGAGGCTCAGTTACTTCATCAATGGTGCAGGGAAGGCCAACACACTGTAGCTATGCTTCTAATTGCCCTTGGGCAGATAGGTAGCAGGTTATCTGTAAACCTCTAACGTGCAGGCCATCACAGCCATAATATGTGAATAAACAGACCTTCAGATCACAATATACAGTGAGAACTCACCATGTAGTCAGGAAACAGTTGAGTACAGCAAGAACATACAGAACACTGATACTTAGTCACTCCAACAGCCTATGTTGGAAGCTAGAAGACTTGTATAAGTTTAAGGCTTTCTATTGCTTACCAGTAGGTTATTTACAGGGGAGATGAAAAACAAGCACAGATTAGAAACATGCATGCAGTGATACCATACCGGCCTGTGTGTCAGCCTTAGACTTTGGAATACTAGCCAAGGCTATTAGCGCCCCCATGGTGCCTTATTTAGGAGAGTCTCAAAGGTGAATACCAGCTCTGTAAACAGCACAATAGCAGATTCAATGAGGATTATGCTACTCAACACCAGGGGGTGTGATCACAACATGCATGCACCCACAGCACTCCTCAGGATAGACAACATCAACATCTGTGCATTAACTGAAATCTGTCTTAAGGCTCCTGAGAGCACACCAGCACTACCAGACTACAACCTATACCACACATTTCAGCCACAGAACATGGACTGACAGACATGGAGGGGCTGTATCCATATTCATCAGGGATACCTACACCTCCAGGTAAGTGGGGCAGCATGATACCTCTGTGATCATCCATGTGCAGCTAACATCAGCCACAACTGCAATGTGGAATGTGGCCTGCTATGGATCACCCTCTATGACCCAGGACCTCCACTCCACCTACCTAGAGACAATGGAGAACATAACAGTCCTAACGCACACCCTGGCATTGGTCAATGTCAACTACCATACCATTAACTGGTAAATGTACTCCGGTACTCACTTTCAGGCCCAGCGCTTCCTGGAAATTATCACCTCATATGCCCAGTATCAGGTGGTAACCTCCCTCATGTGGGGTGGAAACCACTAGATGTGGTCATCACCAACACGGGCAACAGGTGCTCCACAGTGGAGGTTAACCAGTCACTTGTTAGATCTGACCATGAACTATTCACTGTTTCTACACCCTAGCATCTCCCCTACCCACGGATACCACAGTGTATATCTTTCCTCCAGCTAAATTTATACTACTAGTGATGGGGTGAGAGGTTTCTCAGCCCCCATGCTAAGGGGAAACACTGCTCAAGATACAGACAGATTTACAAATGCAGTCTATAAGCACCTACACGGATGTATTGTTCGTGCCATCACTGGTAAACCAAGACTCACTCCTCCAAGACAAGAACACTGATCTGGTGGACCTCTGCAATAAACAGGCTATACTACAGAAGTAGGACAGTGTTCCAGACACACAGCAAATCCCACAAAGAGCAGACATCCGTTACCACTATTAGTATGATACGTAGGTCCCTCATGACATCATTCAAGGCTAACATCAGCAGGAAAATACGCAAGGATTCGAAAGATAACCACAAAGCCTTCTTTGGCTATGTCAAGGATCTACATGGTGACACAGATTTGTACTGTGCCGGTGAAATATAGCACAACATATGCTGACCCTACTGATATCACCAACATCCTTGCAGATACATTTGGTACATACTTCACCCTCTAAAGAGCCTACAACACTACCTGAAAGGTACAGTATCCCAACCATCAGAGACACACAGGTGGAAATGGCCCTCTCTACCAGCAGAACACAGCATCAATGGAGGCAGATGTTGACCCAGACTGCATCTTGCAAACTGTACAAGGCAACCTGCCCCCCCCACCTAATTAAGCATTCCTACCTCAGCCTCTCCACAGGCTACATGCCCATACAATGGCACGTGGCAATGGTTATTCCACTCCATCAAGGTGGAATCACAACTGACCATGGTAACTACCACCCCATAAGCCTGACTAGCCTGGTCTGCAATGGTATGGTTCGCATCCTCATGGCACTCATTAACAATGGCAGTGGTAACCTCCGAACATGTGACCCAACCCAGGTCAGCTTGGTTGAGTGCAGTTCATGCCTACTGAACCTGTTTGATGTCTTACATACAGTCACCAAGACGTTAGATGATGGGGGAGGTGGTTCACACATACTACCTGGACCTCATCAAGGCTTTTGACACCATGCCCCACTCAGGTATTATTGATAAACACACCAGCCTGTACATTCATCCATACATCACAGGTTGGGTTGCGAATGGGCTTACACACAAAACCCACATGGTATGACTTGTGGTCTCCAGGTCCAACTCTTGAACAGTCACGACTGGTGTCCCACAGGACTCAGTCCTGGGAGCCCTACTGTTTGGCATATACATCTCAGATGTACAGGCAAACACAGGTGGACTACAGCAGACCATGTTTGGCAATGACTGGAAACTGGGAGCCATGATTGATAGTCCAGCTGACACAGACATCCATTAAGGGGCCTCACAGAGAACGTCACAGGGTGCCAACGACATGGCCTCCAGCCAAGTGCCACTAACTGCATGGTCATTCCATTGTGGAATTGGCACCCACATATTAACACATGAGCGGCAGCCACTTTAATACAGATGAGGTAATGGGGTATCTGGGGACTAAGGTAGATAGTGATCTCCCCTTTGACAATCATATCTCCACAGTAGTTAGGACATCCTTCTATGTAGGCCATCTGATTACTAAAGGATTCCCATCTAGACATACTGGGGTTAAAGTGCCCCTTTACTCATCACTCATCAGTCCCATCATAGGGTATAGTAACCCATGTGGGATGTACCTCAGAGGACACGTCCAACAGCTGGGGGGTCCACTAATGTACCTCACCAAGGGGAATATTGGCCCCCAACATATGGCCTATGCATCCAGACTGCATAAACTCCTACTTTACTCAGTGGCATCTTGTTTACCCAGAGATGTTCTCCACTGGCCAACACAGCCATGTCGAACTCAGGCTTGATGGATATGCTCCACCTATGGGAATCCATGTCACAGTGAGCCACACACTCTAGTGAGCTGACCTTGCCACAACAATAACTGGAAGATGCTGGAGTGAACAGCTTCCTGTCACAGACACTTCCCCATACTTTGGAACAACATCACTAACTACAGTATACAGAGCCCCTCACTAACACTCTGCAAGAGAAAACTTGAAGGGTGGATGGGGAACAGTAGATGCACCCCAGGTATCCCGCCATTGGCTCTGCTCCACAGAGGGACAATTAATGAATCAATGGGGTGGCAAAAGCTGACACATTTTGGCTGGCCTTATGAATGGCCTCTGGCAGTTGGCCAAGTACCTACCTATGAATGTATACATACAGAATCTGCATATGCTTTTAGCTTAATTTACTGTTCAAGTGTTGACTTACCTTGTGCCAATGGCTGTTGTGTGTGCAATAGGTGAGGGCTGCCTATGTTGGATGCAGACAGTAGACTGCCTATACATGACAATTTACAGGTAGTCTTGTGTGTGTGCCACCCATTTTTACTGTGTGTGCAGGTGGAGAAAGGTGTCAGTCCCTAGGTGCCTACACTGTCAGTGTATGTGCTATACGTTCCCTCTTTGCCAAGGCATGGGCATACTGGGTACGCCTCCGTCTGCCTACTGGGGCTGGCTCAGGGTGTTCGTGGTCTGAGTACCTCTGTGCCTGTGGGGCCCATGGCAATGGTGGTGGGCTATGAGGGCCTTCACCATTCTGTCTCTGCTGCAGCTGTTTCCACAGGACCATATTGTGTAGCATGGCACACACTATGATAATGTGGGCACATGTGCCAGGAGAGTACTGCAAGGCTCCACCAGATATGTCCAAGCAACAGAACCATGATTTCAGCATCACAAACACACGCTCTATAATGATTCTGGTTTGTGCGTGTGCCTCATTATGGCATTCCTGCATGGGTGTGTGTGCATTTCTGATGGAAGTCATCATCCACGGTTCCAGAGCATAGCCAGCATCCCCCACCAGGTGGCCATTTGGGATGTCCCCCCTGGCAAATAACCGATACAGCTGTGAGGCATGCCAGATGTGGGAGTTGTGAGAGCTTCCAGGGCTGCCAGCACACACACCCATGATAATGCCCTGGGCATTGCACAATACCCTGGCAGTTGATGGAGGGGTATCCCTTGCGGTTTATATAGCGCCTACCCTGCTGACTGGGTGGTGACTTGATGTGCATGTGCGTGCAGTCTATTGTATCCAGTACCTCCAGGTATTCTGCCACATGGTGGAAGAGACACATATTGCTGGCCAACTCCTCCTGCATTTGGGGGAAGTATACGTGCTCATTGGCATGTGGTAACATGGCATCCAGAATCTGGTGTAGTACCCTGGATGATGATGCCTGTGAGATCCCCATGATATCCCCAGTTGGTCTTTGAAAGGTACCTGTAGCTAGTATTCTCAGGCTTACACATACCTTTGCAGCCACTGGGATGGGTTCCCCTCTGTTTGTTCTGGCTCTGAGGCTTGGCCACCACAGCTCCACAAGTTGCTGTAGGGTGTCCCTGTCCACCCTGTAATGCACTACTATCTCCAGATCATGTAGCCCCTGGTAGGTTACCCTGGGTCTGAACACTCTCCTCCTCCTCTGGTGCTTGCAGTGGTCATGTGCATCATCCTCTACACCACCTTCAGTCTCCAACACATGCTGGTGGATCAAAGCTATGGCAGCCCCTAACATGTACATAATAAAAGTTCCCCATCTGTATACACCACTGGTGCAGATTGTATGGGAATACACAAATGCGTGAGGTGCTTTCACACTTTATAGTATTGTACTATGGATGCTGCTGATGTCAGTGGGTGTGTATGAGCTATTCCAGCTGCAGCGTGTCTTAATTATGGGTTTTGCAATGAGTACTGCAAGTGTGGGGCCTTTACTGTGGAGATTTACTTGCCTGCCTTGATTAATCTGTTGCATTTTAATTCACTTTTAGACCTGTATCCCCTCCCATTATCAGGCATGCATCCACCTGCCGTCTTTCTTGTTTTGTACCTTCCCTACCCAGTCATGGCAAAATGTGCCTTGTAGCTGATATACTGCATATCGGCTTTGTTCTGCTTTGACACTTTGCTGTTTTCTTTGTAGTACAGCCCCTCCCCTTCCCTGTTCTGCAGGTAGCTGCTTGCAGCCTTGTTAGCTGTTGTCAATGGCCCACTGTAGGCTCCAAGATGTTAATTAGTCATTTGTACTCCAATTTCATTGCTGCAGCATTTCCTTATTTCTTTCCTATATTCTTCCTGTTTCAGTTGCAGTGCGCGCCACGCATACCCGTTTACCGGGTTTACATGCATTTTCATCTCCGTTCACATGCATACTCGGTTACCTTGTGTACTCTCAGCTAAGCATAGCTATGGGTAATTCGGCATACCCCTATCCTGCAGCTTTGCCTAGCTAGGGGCAGACCGGTTTAGCAATACTCCAATGTGCTTACAGCAATGGTGACACACCCCTCTCTTGATGTCATCTTTATCTCAAGGGCTCACCTCGGTGTTATAACGCTATGCTGTAAGGTGCATCCTTACACCAGCGGGGAATCTGCAATTCACTATTACTCCTCTCATTTGCATGGCATTGCCTACTAATTCCTAGCTACTGAGCATAACACTGTCACTGCCCCTTAGTAACCCTTGTGCCATGAGTATGGTGTAGCATGCCTTCCATTGACTATTATGGGGAAATCGTGATATGTGTTTCATTGCGGTTTTATTCTATATTTTTATATATTCCTTGTGATCCCCTTTGCTCACCGCTGCCCTTCACTTCCACGTCGCAATAGTGCAACTATATATATTAAATGTTAATTTTATATTTTGTACATTTTTTTTTTATGCCAATGGCTATATATTTAGCCATTGGCATATTTTAACAATATAATACATGTGTTTGGCTGGCTGTCATGGCTCCGATTTTATGTTTGCAAAAATGTAAACCGTTCTCTATGGTTTACAGTTCTGCATGCTTCCTGAATTGCTACATACCTTAATTTGCATGCTACACTGCTGCACATGGGGTAATTAGCATACAAGGCTCAGGAGTTGTGCGGTCGTAGCATACCCAGGTAGTGCACGTGGGAACAGCTCGTACCTGAATTGCTCGGTGGCCATGTTTGGTGTTAGAATGCCGATGCTACACCTGCAACTGGCTCAATCTTCATGAATCCTCGGGCTAGATTTGTTATCATAATAATTTTTAAATAATTAATAATTTTTAATTAACAGCTTATATCTGAGCAAAGCAGACAACATAGTGCAATATGACTTTAGCAAAGAATATATAATGAACAGAGAATTTAATATCATTGTTGGTTAAATAATGATGTTTAGCATAATATATAGCATTTGACATGCTGCAGATAGAAGCAATGTTCTGAAATGTTCTTAAATATGAAATGCTTGTAGATGCCTATGAATGTTTTGATTGCTGAATAAGATTTTTAAGTGTGTTATAAAAATTGTATTTTAAAAGAAATACTGGGCAATATAGATGAAGGGACTGATGTTTTTAAAAGAGGGTGTGTCTAAAGCAACTTGATTGATTGGGAGTGGTCTTTCAGGTTAATGAGGTAGACAGGGACAGCTTTAAAAACCTCTCTGTGTGTGTTTTTACATTTGCATATGGTCTGAAGAAGCCACGGACAATGGTGAAAGCGCTTACCAAATATTAAAGTTCTTGGTTTATTTTATGTGGTCTGGAGCTATACTTCATACAACTGCTACCATATTCTTCTTTGCTGCTATAATTTCAAATGCAAAGGGGTGATAATGAAATGGGGGGGGGGGTCATATAATAAGGAGAGAAATGGACTTTGGATGCAGATCCTTAAGGAGAATAACAGCCATACAGAATATTATATTCACAAAGTAGTAGAAAGTATTCTAAGAACTAAGCCAAATGAGAATGGAAAAAGAAGACTATGCAGATAGGGATGATTGCAATTAGGGGTACAGAGAATAGGCAAGAGGGGGATGGAATTTATGTGAAAAAATGGCAAAGGAACCAAGGTACTGGGGGCAAATAACTAGAGAGAAAAAGGTAATAAAATGGAAAGAGGCTAATAAGACATTCAGACTACCTTCCCTATCAGAAATGTATATCACAGTATAGGCAAAGAGATGGGCTAGAGGAATCCTAAGTGAAAGACCTGATCTGGTAGAGTTTTTAGTTGAATCTAGAATAGAAGCTGCTGTTAAAAAGGGATACTTCGTTGGGCATATAAAATATTACATAACTACAAGAATCAACCAGAGGAGGTTAGAAATGATTGGGAAGAGTGACTAGATAAGCAATTTACAAGAGAACAATGGGAGGACATATGTATGGCTCCCAAACATGCAACAATTTTTATTTATTTGTTTTTTATTTTACATTTGTTAACCGGGATAGTCCAAATGGATACATGTCCATTTTCAGTGGAAGCCTGGGGAGAAAAGTTGTGGTTTCATAAAAATCTAAGCATTTACAAATCACTGACAATTTATAGTCAAGGTTACATTTAAATCAAGCAACATTGTAAGTTTATGGTATAAATATATAGAGATAGCATTTTACATCTTTGAAGTGTGTAAAAAAAAAGTATTTACAGATTGAATGCAAGGATGATAGTTAAGAGAAAGAGTGGTCAGTTAAGAAGGGAAGTTATTGTAAATAGTATGTAGAGGGGTTTGAAGAGCATAGCCTTAGAATGGGTAGTATAACAAGTTATCTTACTGATAATAGAATTCTAATGGTTGTTGAGAAGTGTATGTTGTCTGGGTGGAGAAAGGTTATTATTGGGTATTTCTCCTATGTGATTTGTGTTTTTCTTACCTTTTTCTTGTTATTTTTTGGATTAGTCTGGGTTTAGATATTGACATAGCCAATCCCTGTTTATATAAATCTTTAGGGATATTTTGAATTTGGGCAAGGAGGCTGTAGTGGTTAGTTCAGCAGGAAGTGAGTTCCATTTTTTTCCAGCAGAGTTGAAGAATAATGATTCTCCGGCTGAGTTGTTGGCTTTGGTAGATTGTACTAGCATTCTGTTGGATGAGCGGAGGGATACTAGGTTGCTGTAGGGGGTGATAATATTAGTCAGAATGGGTGCACTGGTAGGTTGATAGAGGATTTTCTGAATAACTATGAGTTGGTTATACTGGAGCTGATTGGGTAGTTCTAGCCAGCCTAATGTGTGAAAATTCTGATAGTGGTGGGTTCTGTAGGCTGAGCCTGTTGCAAATCTAGCTATATTGTTATAGCAGCTAGTGATTTTGTTAAGGTTTGATTTGCTTAGATTGATGGGTGAGGCGTAGAGAAGGGTTGACAGCAGATGTGTCAGAGCTATGGCAGTTCTGGCAGATGGGGTTAGGAATTGTTTAATCCTATACAAGGAGCCTATTTTTTTGTTAACTGTTTTGATGATTTTGTCTATATGAGCATCGTACTTCAGATTATTATCAATGATTATTCCAAAAAGTTTAGTGCAAGGTTCTGAAGAGATTATGGTGCCATTGTTAGATGAGATTGTAATTATTGGTGATATTAGCTTATGGGTGTGTCTACCTGAAAACGCCGAAATCGCAGAACGCTGACAACGGAGAAGACCGACAGTTGAGAATCCTGACGCTGAGAACACCAACATGTTAAGGTAAGTGTGCAATAGGGACGAAAGTTTGGGTCAGGGTGTGGGTAAGGTAAGTGTGTGATAGTGATGGACTTGAGGGTTAGGGGCGGGTTAAGTGAGTTAGGGTTAGGGTGCGGGTAAAGTAAGTGTGCAATAGTGATGGAGTTGAGGGTAAGGGGCAGATTAAGTGAGTTAGGATTAGGGTGCGGGTAAGGTAAGTGTGTGATAGTGACGGACCTTAGGGTTAGGGTTTGGGTTAAGGTTAGTGCATAGATAGTTGCGTATGTAAGGTTTAGTGTAGGTTTGTAAGGTTTTTGGTGTGTTTGTGTCGTATTTGTGTTTTTTGGGAAAGGTATTTGTTTTGTTGTTTGTCGGGATTCTGGTTTGTCGGTCATGTGAAGTTTTGTGTTTTTGAACTTTTGTTTTTTCATTTTTTTCGTGTCGGTTATTTCGTTGTCAGTGTTTTGGCGTGTCGGTGTTTTCAGGTAGACCCCTTACGGGTACGGGAGAAAAGTAGTAGTTTGGTTTTGTTTGGGTTTAGTAGGAGACAGCGACTATTGAGCCAGTTCTCTCCTTAGTCAAAGGTGATTTGGGATAGGGATTGTAGTTCTGTGGGGGTGGAGGCACAGCAGATAAGCATGGAGTCATCTGTATACTGTATACATGTTGCATCTGGGATAACTGAGTAGGGCATTAATGAATATTGAGAAAAGGAGGGGACCCAATATAGAACCTTGGGGTACTCTAAGGCTGACAGGTAGAAGGGGGGATATATTTTCTTTCCATAGTACAGCTTGTTGTCTACCATGCAGGTAAGAGTGGAACCAGTTGATTACTGGGTTGTCTAAGGAAACTCATTTTAGTGAGTCTAGGAGTAGGTGGTGATTCACCATGTCGAATGCTTTCGATAGATCGAGAAAGAGGGCAGAGGAGAGCTTATTCTGATTACGGCTGTGATTTATTGTGTGAGAAAAGGAGAGAAGGGCAGTAGTTGTACTATGAGCAGGTCTAAATCCATGCTGGGATGGGGCTAGGAGAGTATTCTGAGTAAGGGGAGTTAACATTTGCTTATGTATGCATTTCTCCATTATTTTGGCTAAGGGAGATAGGATGGCTATAGGTCTGCAGTTAGAAAGTTCAGTGGAGTTTCCCCCTTTATGAAGTGGAATAATGTGGGAGATTTTCCAGATGGAGGGGATGTAGGATTCGTGGATATTATGATTAATTAAGATGGAGATAGGGTATGCTATTTCATTAGTGGCCTTTTGCAGAAATTCCGCAGGAAGTAGGTCTGCTGCCAGGGTTGTGGGTTTTAGTT
The DNA here is from genome assembly GCF_019279795.1 of Protopterus annectens. Taxonomy (NCBI): domain Eukaryota; kingdom Metazoa; phylum Chordata; order Ceratodontiformes; family Protopteridae; genus Protopterus; species Protopterus annectens. The sequence continues at coordinate 7,606,184 of NC_056727.1, read as the reverse complement.
TCTTAAGTAGAGATTTAATATAGTCAGTGGAGACAGGATCACATTTGAAGGGAGACACATTTACCTGAGGGGATGTGATAGCAGTAGAAGAGTTGGGACAATGAGAGAAGAGAGAACAAAGTCTCAAAGATGTAGGATTTTTGCTTGGAAGCATAGCTCTCAACTGTCCAGATTTTTGCAATGTCCAGATTTTTGTCTCATATTTTTGGGCTGTTCTTCATAACATTTGGAGTTAAAAAAGAGGGGAATGACACAGAGTAGTGCTGTGTTGTGTGAGATTTTACTTACAGGCAGCATATATGGACTAGGATATGGCCACCAGCATCCTGTACAAAAAGTACAAATATCCTTCCATTATTGGAAGTCAAACCATGGATACCTTGTTTTTTCAAGAAGAATACTTGAGCAACACAAGTATATTATGGCAGCAAGCAGTACCTTTGGTCATCTCTGTAGTTATATTTAAACACTGGAAAAGTCTGTTGAACTCTGCATATGCAAGCAAGGATCTGTTTCAGTATGTAACAAGGATTATGGGACTGCAGGGTAGGACTGATAATTTTAAGAAACTATAATCAGCAATGGTCTTTTTGTCTTTCACTGTTTATTTTGATGTGTCAAATGAAGGTTTTGCAAAAAAAGTAAAATAAATAAAGTAAATGTATATGTTGAAACTGTTACATGAATTCTATAAATATGTGTTTTAATTTGTTCTATTATTGCAAATATCTTACCCTTTTCTGATATATCATTAGAAAGATTCCTATCATTTAAATGAATCTCATTTCATTGATAGTCAAGTGGTTGAACCCATCTGGTAAAAACCCATTTGACTGAATCCCAATTGATAGAAAAGTATAGATGTAAAGGCAACATATGATGATATTATTTCTGATCATATGAGTTGATACAGAAGAAAGTCTAGATGATTATGTACAGATTGGGAGTGCCCCCTTCATGCCACATTCCGAAATTTGTAGATTTTTGTGGCTGTGTGCCAACACTGATTCCCTGTGTATGTTTTTTTTTCTTTTCTCAACAGTTATGTGACTGTGAGATTATCATATTTAATTAAGGGGGCAGTGTAGTAATGCTCCCCACTCTGTTGTTCAGGAGGCTTTGTCTTTTCCAAAAACATTGTTTTTATGATTTATTTTGTTATGTAGAAAGTTTTCAATCATTTATAATTCAGTCAAACAAGTTTTCTGTCAAATGAGTTCAACCATTTGCATTTCAGTCCAATGAGATTCTTTCAAATGATATGAATCTCATCAGACACCCTTTATAATGGATGCCAGCAAAAACTGGTCATCAGTAAATAGGACATCAAAGGAAGATTGAAGGAAAATTTCCAACAGCTTCTGAATGAAGAAAACTCCCCAGACGTTGTACTGCCCCAGATGTAGCCTATGAAAAATGAAGGCGAGGAGCCCACCTTAGTAGAAGTAAGAATAGTACTAAGGAAAATAAAGTCAGGGAAAACAGCAGGTTCAGAAGAATGCCAAACAAGCTCAAAAGAAAAATGTACAAGAGGGTGATGTTACCAGGGCTGCTATACAGTACAGAATCCTGTACAGTGAAGGCAGAGTAGTCGAGGAAACTAGAGATGATGGTGATGAAGTGTCTGAAACAGATGGCAGGTTGCACACTGTGGGGCAAAAGATGAAATGTAGAAATCAAATCAGAAGTCCAAGATGCTCCAGGTGCAGAGAAGAACAAAGAACACAGATTACAGTGGTTTTAGCATATATACAGAAAAGGAGAAGACAATCTGATGAAGCAGGTTTGGGACTGACAGGAAGAAGGCATGAGGAAACAAGGGCATTCAGAAAAGAGATGTATGGCTTGTGTGAGAGAAGACCTCTAACAATCAGGCAGCCCATAAAAGAAGGTGGGAAGGTAGCAATGAATTGAGAAAAATGGCAACAGTTGATGAGATACCCTAATATCATGTAGAAAATGGGAAAAGAGTGGGTGATGATGATGATGATTTATAATATCTGCAGTGGAATTTTTAACATCTATACGAGGTGTTAATGAGTACTGCAGTTGAAATTTCTGTTTAATATCTAATCAGAAGGGCAGCATCTCATAAGTGCAGCCCCACTTTATTCTACAGTACAGTGACAGTACTGTAACATGAATCCAACCATCTGGTGTTGTGGGCAAAACCAACATCCATCTGATCTTTCCAGTATCACCAGGGAGTGTGTTATCTACTGAAGTAATAGCATGAGAATTCTTTTTCTTCTCTCACTCCTCCTACTCATTCCTCTTCTCTTCTTTTATACATTCATATGTTCATAGGAGGTTACTAGGCTAATGGGCCTAGGGCCTTTACAAGCCTAACCATGTAAAAACCCGAGTACTCTTATTGACCATAGTTAGATGATCATTATTAGCAGAGCAATTTTGTGATCGGCGCCAACTGCCCCTGCCAATAATGGACACAGGTGCTACACCCAGCATGAATTAATGGTCACCCACCCAGTTGTCAGTGTCACATTTGAATAGGGTCATTGAGGAGTTCTACTTCACATGGAGTGGGAGTTTATTCCAGAGGAACAGCAATTGCTGGGAGATAAATCTGTCTCTCCAACATGTTCTATTTATGTCACTGGGTAGGTTGAAATCCCTGGCGCGAGTTATTCTTTGTCCCATTTAATTTTCAGATATGCAGCATTTCCATTAGGGCAGGGTCCAAGACTGCTCCATAGGCCAGGCACAGGTCACTTCTCAGCAGCCTGTATGATACAGAGTACAGTGACAGGGCTTTCAGTCTTTCCATGTGTGTCATGTTTTGGATGCCTTGCGTTCTCTTGGTCAGAAACCTCTGTCATATCTCCAGTTGCTGCAGGTGTCTGGTGAGGTACATCCAAAAGACAGCATTGTACTCAGTTGATAAGGTCTGATAAGGGTCAAGTACAGCAGAGTTATGAACACCCTGGTCTTGGATACGATGCCCTTATTTATGAGATGTGCAATGTAAAATGCTTTTCTTCCCACTATGGACACATGGTGATCGAAATTTAGATTGCTATCAACCTGTGTTCCCAAGTCTGAGTTTGAACTTAGAGGGGTGCTATCTATATCATAATTAGCAGGGGCTATTTCTTTGATAAAGGGGATAATGAGGCATTTTTTGAGTTAAGTCTTAATCTGTGAGTTTAGCACCAATCATTTGTCTGTGACAGCCCTTTCTGTAATATGTTAACATCAGTGGGGGACTCTGTGATTGCGCTCAGTTTACATTCATCTGCAAACTTTGTAAGCCACAAGCCATCTACCTTCACCTGGACTTCAGAGAAATAGATTCCAAACACTAGAGGGGCCCAGCACAGATCCTTGGGGTACTCCACTGGTAACTGGTCTACTAGTAGAGGTGGACTCCCCAGCTTTGACAGTCTACATTCTGTCAGTGAGCCTGTTGGCTACCCATCTAGTTATGCATAGGTCAATCCCAGATAGGAGATTTTCTTTATGATACCTGCATGGGTGTTGTGTCAAAGGCCTTGGCCAAATCCAGATAGGTGGTATGTACTGTTTTGCCTTCATCTAGAGTTTTGGTGGCATTCTCAAAGAAGTCCACTAGGTTTAATAAGCAAGATCTACCCTTGATGAAACCAAACTGGGTCAGGTCAAGAGTTTGTAGGTTGCCTATATCCTTGTGTATAAGGTCCATGATGATTCCTTCCATAGCCTTGTAGATAAGGCTGGTTAGGCTTATGGGTCAATAGTTCCCAGGGTCAGTTGATGGACCCCCTTTGTGCAAGGGGATTACTGTTGCTGTTCTCTACTCTGCCGGGGCAAAACCAGTACTCAGGCTATGGTTAAAAAAAGTGCCAAGTGGTTCTGCTAGATCATGTTTTAGATTGTTTAGTAAGCAGCCTGTGACATTATCTGGTGCCATACAGGCTGTGTTTTTGGCCTTGGAGAGTGCTTGCATGACCTGTTCTGTGGAGATACTCAGTGGGAGACTGGTGTTAGGAATGCTTTTGGATATGTCTGGTGGGAACAGGTTGGCAATTTCCTCAGGTTCAGTGGGAGTTGTGCCATCCACTATAAGTTCAGCACACAGCTGGGCATTCCCTATTAGGTTTTGGACATAGCCAAAGAATGCCTTATGATTGTCTTTAGCTAGGTATGCTAATTTACTCTCATAACTAGCCTTAGAGAACTTTACAAGATATCTGATTTGCCTGTTTAAACTGTGGAGGGTATTCTTCCTCTGTTGAGTAAGTTCTCTCCCATTCTTAGATATCAGTTTCTTTCTTTTGTTGTATAACTGGTTGATACTTACAGTCCACCTGAGTGTCTTGTTTTTTCGGGAAGACCTGGCTTTGTTCCTGTTAGGTACAGCTGAGTCAATGCATTTGTTTATGTAGCTACTGTATATAGGGCATTTGTGTATTCCTCTGCATTGGAGTCACTGTTGTCTATGCTGGCAGGGGTTTTGAAACTTTTTATGCCATTGCTTAGTAGTCAGTAATTTGATTTGGAGAAATTTTTCAGTTTTTTTACTCCTGTGAGGGTGTCAGGTATGGTCTTTACTTCAAAAGAGACTGATTTATGGTCTGACCTTACAAGAGAGGGCAACACACGGGGTAGTTCAGTGACCCCCGCCCTCATGTTGGTGAACACTAGGTCCAGGGCATTTGAGCCTCTTTTTGAGATGCAGACTGACTGTTTCAGGGCATGTGAATGAACAAAGTCCAGGAATCTCAAAGCAATCATGTTTGTGCTCATGTAAATCACCCAATCAATGGAAGGATAGTTGAAATCTCCCATGATCAAGGTGTTTGGCTGTGTAATGAGTGACTCTAGCAAGTCCAGGTAGGAGTGTTCTTCTCCAGGTTCATGGTGGGAGACCTGCAGATAGCAATGATGTGGAAGGGTATTTTACCTATAATTGGACCTGGAATAGCTCAAAAGAGTCATTCTGTTTTACCAGTCTCAAGATGTATTTGGATTTAATGAAGATGGATACACCTCCACCTTTGGTTCCTTCACATTCATTTTGGGGTCTGAATGTGTGAAGGGCATAGAAGCCTTGTACAGCTGGGGAGCTCTCAGTGGCCTTGAACCAAGTGTCAGTGACTGCACAAACCACATCATCTTCCAAGGTGAGGAGTGCTTCCAGTAAGTGCAGTTTACTGTTTAAGCTCCTAGCACTAAGCAGCTTGAATGTGATTTTGTCTTTAGTGGATTTCTTTACATCAGAAGTTTTATTGTTTAGACTTTGCCTAAAAAAGGCACTATGGGGGAAGCAAGCATCTTTGCCAATATCCGAGAGCCTTGAGGAGATAGGTGAAGGTCATCTCTGGCAAAGCAGAGTGGACTGTTGATTATGTCTTCCCAGACAGACAGATACTGGACCCCCCCCCTGGAGTGACACCAGAAGCAAAGTCAATTATTTTAGTCAATCATTTTACCTATGTAAAGGTAAAATTCTGCTTAGCGCTAGGGACATACCTGCCTGGGACACATAATCTGAGAGTTCAGTCATGTCTGCTTTCATGTAGTCCAAAGAGGTACATCTCAAGTCTTTCACACCAATATGTACTATGACAGAGTCATAACGGTAATTGTTGCTGATTGACTTGACTGCATGTGTGACATGATGGATCCTGGCACCTGACAGGCAGCTGACCATGACCTTCTCCTTGCTCAACCAAGTGAGGGGGACATCTGTGTGTCTCATCACTGAGTTGCCTATGACCAGAACATTTGGTTTTGAGGTGTTTTGCCTTGGGGCTTAAATGTTGAGTCACTGATATGTGTGTTGTTATGTGTAGTGGTGGATTCTGTTCGTGTACCAGTATGTGTATATTGTTTGTGCTTGGAAGGTCTCTGATCTTTTGATAGGTGCTTAGTGAGTACCTCTGCAGGTTTATGTGTCTTGACCTTATCCTGTGTTAGAGGGGAGTAGTGTGTGCTGACATCCTGTTGTATGTCTTGTTTATTGTTATGTGAGAGGACTGATTCTAATTTCATGGTATAGTTACATGTCTCACATACTGTATATTTATTTGTTTGTTTAGAAGCAAGTGGTTGTCAGTATACATTTGGCAATTGCTACATTGCCTCATGATGCCCATGTCAATCAGGGTGGCTGGAGAAATGGTGGGACACATAATACAAAGAGGTTCCTCCCACCACCCCACCCCCGCAAAGGTAACCACCATAAAAAACTTCTCCAAAGCTAACTGTGGCCTCCTAAAAACAGAGATGGCTAACTTCACGGCACTCATGCAATTGCAGAACAGCTGCATGACCACTGAATCATACACTAATGCTTTGTACGAACATGTACACAAATGCATGGATCTCACCATACCCAATAGAAGCAAGAAGCTCTCCTCCAAAAAAGAAAGCCAATCTGGTGGTCCCCTGCCATAAAAAACTCTACAACAGAAGGAGGAAACTGATGTGGAATAAGGTGAAGTCCCAAGACTGGAAAAAAACCCTTATCAGCCTCAACAAAAAGTAGAGATCCCTCGTCAAATCCTCTAAAGCTAACTATGAAAACAGAATTGCAGCCAATAGGAAAGACAACCACAAGGCCTTCTATAGTTATGTAAGGAATCTCCACGTCAATACCCAGATTTGCTCAGAGCTATTGCACAATGGCACCTCCTATACTGAGCCAACAGATATTGCCAATATACTGGCCAACAGATTCAGTGCCAGCTTTACCCCTCTCTCCCCCCCACCAAAGAACCAATCATAATACCAGTAGATTCCCAGGCACCCAGTATTACTGCTGCACAGGTTAAAACAGCACTGTTCAAGGCCAAGAATACAGCTTCTATGGGACCTGACAATATCCCTGGCTGTGTTCTACATGAACTACAGAGTGAACTGGCACCTCACCTGTGTGCCCTGTTCAATCACAGCCTCACCTCAGGCTTTTTCCCTACCAAATGGCACACTGCTACAGTCATCCCTCTTCACAAAGGAGGAGTGACTACAGACCCTGGGAACTATCGCCCCATTAGCCTGACAAGTCTGATATGCAAAGCTATGGAACACATCATTATGGACCTAATAAACAAGGATACAGGGAATTTCCAAACTCTGGATCCCACACAGTTTGGCTTTGTGAAGGGTAGATCATGCCTGCTCAACCTGGTTGACATCTTTGAGTCAGTCACCAGAGCTGTGGAAGAAGGCAAGGTGGTTCATACAGCCTACCTTGATCTGGCCAAGGCCTTTGATACTATTTCCCACTCAGGAATCATAGAAAAACTCACTAAGCTAGGCATTAACCCCTATATCACTAGGTGGATTGCAAACTGGCTCACAGATAGAACCCACAGTGTGAAAGTAGCTGACTCCAAGTCAGACTGCCGACCAGTCACGAGTGGAGTCCCACAGGGTTCGGTCCTAGGTCCTCTCCTGTTTGGTATCTACTTCTCTGAAGTCCAGGCCAACATGAAGGGACTCTGGCTGACAAAGTTTGCAGACGATTACAAGTTGAGTGCCATAATTAGCTCCACAAGTGATGTTGACATCCTACAGAAAGGCCTCACTGAGACCAACTACTGGTGTCAGAACCATGGCCTTAAGCTCAATGCCAAAAAATATGTCATCATCCCCTTTGGGAAAAACCCAGTCCCCATGAATTACCACATCAATAGTAGTCCACTGAGCACAGAAGGCATTATAAGAGATCTGGGAACACAGGTTGACAGCAACCTTTCTTTTGACCACCACATTGCCACTGTGGTAAGAAAGTCCTTCTATGTGGCACATCTCATTACTAGGGGTTTTGCATCCAGGAAGAAAGAGGTCATTGTCTCCCTCTAGTCTTCCCTCATTAGGTCAATCATCGAGTACAATGCCCCATTTTGCATGTACCTCACTAGACACCTGCAACACCTGGAGAGGCTGCAAAAGTACCTCACAAAGAGGATCCTAGGCCTTAAACACTTGTCCTATATGAACAGAATCAAAAAAATCCAACTATTCTCTGTCTCATATTGCCTACTTAGAGGCGATCTCTGCTTGACTTACAAAGCCATGTCTAACCCATCTTTGTTAAAAATGCTACATCTGTAAAGAAATCCCAGTCCCACAATCATCAGAACAAGCTGGAGGGATAGGTTCATAACCCAGAGGCTGTCCATGCTATGGAATAGACTTCCCAAACATGTTAAGCAGAGCGCCTCACTGGCCCTTTTCAAGAGAAATATTGATGAGTGGATGGGAAATAGAAAATTCTCCCTGGGGATCACTCCATTGTCTCTACTCGACAGAGGCACTGGGAACTAAGGTCGGGTGGCACGATGCCAGGGTAATCATATGGGCTAGGCTTGTAAAGGCTCCAGGGCCATTAGCCTAGTACACACCTATGAATCTATGAACTGTCCATCCATTGTGGCAGGTATATATTGTAGTAACTAGTGGGGATGGGTTAAATGAACTTTTTTTTATAAGGCTAACAAAGGTGGCTGTTCTGTGGAGGGCTAAGGGTGGAAGACTGTATCAGTATCTCAGAATGAGCAGCTGAGTTGCTCACTGGGTAACAATGCGCAACTGTGTTATGCACAGAAAGGCAGTGGACCTTAGGAGGGTTCTCTAGCTGATATCAAGGGAAAAATTGTGTTTCTAAGCATTTGTGTTTATACACGGCAGTGCTAAGCCCCATTGCACAGTGTGCAGCTGGGCATAAATATGGTGCTTAAATACAAGAGAAGAACAGTTTTAACACAAACTAACCATTGGGAAAGCTCAAAACTGAGCCTTATTCCAGCAATCCGCAACTCAGATGGGTCCTGGGCTACTCACTTCTACCACAACGGTGCAGGAGGGCTTTCTTAATGTAGGATGGCTGGTTTTAGTGCTCAGTTAATACCAAACAGCCTAAATTTAGCAAGTCTGAATCTAGTTTATGCTATAAAATGCACAAGTACTAGAAATTCAAAGTGCAGAAAAATATCTTCACAGCAGTAGAAACAGCAAAACAAAATGAAGCAGCAATTAGTCAAAATGCAGTTCAAAAAAGTGCAATGCAAGCGTATAATATACTTATATTTTGTGGATGTCTTGGATTTAGTTCAGATTCATTGCAGATCTTTGGCTAAGGTCGCCAAACTCGGAGCAGCTCTGCCAACTCTTCTCTTCTATTCTATTCAGTTATCTCCTTTCCATTCATAGCTCACCATGGAACAGAACAAAAAGCATAAAATATTCTTTCAAGAACTGTAGCCTCCAGCTATTCATAGTAATGTTCCATCCACTATTATCAAACTCAAATGGGTATGCAATTGTTATCCCTTGGCTCATCATCAACTCTACCATTTTATCTCTGTTTTTTCCATCTCTCCACTATCTGCTCTCAGTTTGGTTTTGCTCTCTTTGCCCCATGTTCTTTCCTTCTTTTTTAGACCTTCCATCACTATGCAGCTCTTCTCACAGTCATCTGCAATCCACATCCCCCAACAGCACTTTTCTATTCTTCATCTTTTTACTTGCCTTTATCAAGAACCTATTCCTTGTCTAGAATGTCCATGCTACTAGTTTGCTGTCCTGAACCTATTATATCACTGCTCCAAACATCTGTTGTCTTCTGTGTACTGCCTAATATTTCCTCACTTCTTTTGACTTGCAGCTGATGCATGTCATAACCAGATGTTTATCAGAATGCTTCATAAACAATACAGACACCTTGGATGGATTACTAGCCTCCATGAGGTGTTTACTCAAACTGATTCTAGAAAAAGTAGTACATAACATACCGCATCCTGTGGCTATGCTTGAAGACATTTAAAACTATATTCCCCCATACACTACTCCCCCATTTTGAGTGATAAAATATGCTTATATTATAAATAATCTTTAAGCTTACATACATTATGTAGATTATGTAAATTGTGTTAAGCTTTACACTAAAGTATCATGGGCTATTAAATCAATGCATATTGCATGTATTCTTTAAACTAATCATGTAAAGTATATTTAGCTGTAAACTAAAACATCATGGCCTTTTACATAAAATAATATATTTTGTACACATCTAAAAGAGATTTTGATAAATTTACCTTTTCATTCCTTAGTGCCAAGGTGAGCTTCTCAAAATATGCACATCTGTCTGGTTTCATCGGTCCAGGGTGTAGAAGGGTTGTTCTCATTAAACATTTAATCTTCCTTCTGGGAAAGTTGTTTCAGTCACGGCAAGAGAACAGAAATGAAACAAAAATAATCAGTCTCACAAAGGATCTTCTATCATTAAACAGCCAACAGAGAGAGCTGTGAAAAGGGACAGAACCTAACTATAGTCTAGATCGTTTACAAAAAGCATATTCTATCATTAAACAGAGCCAACAGACAGAGCTGTAAAAAGGGATAGAACTTAACTATAGTGTGCATCGTTTACAAAAAGCATCTTCTATCATTAAACAGCCAACAGACAGAGCTGTGAAAAGGGATAGAACCTAACTATAGTGTACATCATTTACAGAAAGCATATTCTATTATTAAACAGCCAACAGACAGAGCTGTGAAAAGGGACAGAGCCTAACTATAGTCTAGATTGTTTACAAAAAGCATCTTCTATCATTAAACAGAGCCAACAGACAGAGCTGCAAAAAGGGATAGAACCTAACTATAGTGTACATCGTTTACAAAAAACATCTTCTATCATTAAACAGAGCCAACAGACAGAGCTGTAAAAAGGGATAGAACCTAAATATAGTCTAGATAGTTTACAAAAAGCATCTTCTATCATTAAACAGAGCCAACAGACAGAGCTGTAAAAAGGGATAGAACCTAACTATAGTGTACATCGTTTACAAAAAGCATTTTCTTTCATTAACCAGAGCCAACAGACAGAGCTGTAAAAAGGGATAGAGCCTGTAAAAAGGGATAGAACCTAACTATAGTCTAGATCGTTTACAAAAAGCATCTTCTATCATTAAACAGAGCCAACAGACAGAGCTGTAAAAAGGGATAGAACCTAACTATAGTCTAGATCGTTTACAAAAAGCATCTTCTATCATTAAACAGAGCCAACAGACAGAGCTGTAAAAAGGGATAGAACCTAACTATAGTCTAGATTGTTTACAAAAAGCATCTTCTATCATTAAACAGAGCCAACAGACAGAGCTGTAAAAAGGGATAGAAACTAACTATAGTCTATATCGTTTACAAAAAGCATCTTCTATCATTAAACAGAGCCAACAGACAGAGCTGTAAAAAGGGATAGAACCTAACTATAGTGTAGAATGTAGATCATTTACAAAAAGCATTTGACAACATTCCACATTTATTGATTATGGAATGCTTGCAGATTTATAAAATATACCCTACACTGATACATTAGATAGCAATAAATATGAAACAGTGGCAAGCCACTTTACAACTGAGTCATAAAAAGGGTAAATTACTGCTCAGAGGCAAAAATCCAAAGGAAGATATTTCTGGATGATTCTGTCTCACCACTGTGGTTCTGCCTTGTCCTTAACACATTAAGACATTTACTTAAAAGTATACAGTTATAACTTGATTCTCAGAAACCATCCTTCCTAATGAAATTTCATATAGGTTCTCTGGATGATTTACAACTGTATAGCTCATCAGAAAGGATAGTAAAAGCACAACTATAAATGATTAAGAATCCTCCAAAAGATATAATAATGGCATTTGGACTTGATAAACATCCAAACCAGCATTTATAGCAGGAAAACCAAGGCATGAAGAAGGTATCATCCAGGGAGAGAAATATTACATTAAAAACCTGAATGGATGAAGATTCAACAATACAACATGAACAAAGAAGAACAAAGCTTGTAAAGAATGTTTGAAAAGATTAAAACTAATATTGAAAACTGCTCTGACATCTAGGAATACAGTTCAAGGTATAAATCAGCTTGCCCTTCTTGTAGTAACTTGTAGCTTTAGTGTGATTAACTAGCCCAAAAAGTGCTGGATGAGCTGAACAGGGAAACAAGAAAACAGCTTTGTGCTTAACAAATGATATATAAAAACAGTGCATGGTGTGACTATGTATTCCTCGGTCTGAAGGAGGCATGAGCATCCTTGAAATCGACTGTATGTATAAGTCTGTAATCATGGTACTGCCAACATATTTGTTGACATCATTGGATCCAAACATAGTGCAAGCTTTAAGTCACAAAGAAAACAGGTATAAGATGATATCATTCTTTAGATTATCAGAAGCATTACAGAAGGTAACAGGAATGGAAGTCAAACAAGAAGTAGACAAAAAATAGGTAACAACAGAACATTCCATAAAACAGAAGACAGAATACAAAGAACATGACCAAAAAGAAAAGAAAACTGTAAAGCCCACAATTATGATGACAGGTATAGGGACCTTCTGAAACAACCATGTGTTGATCAAGATTTGACATATGAATGGATAAGGACAGCTGAATTTCAACTAAAAGATAAAAGGTTAAAAATGACAGCTTGACTTAGTGACCATATACACTCTGGTTTCCATAGTCTATAAAAAACGTGTGAGATACAGACAGATGCTAGCTCTGTAGTACAGAATTAGAAACAGTTGCACATCTCGTTGCTGATTGTGTTATACCCGTGGCACTGAAATGCACAATAATGTGGAAAGTCTTATACTTGAAATTGTACAAGCACTACAACATACAGGTAGCTCAGAAGCATTGGAAGCATGAACCATAAGGAATTACTGAAGATGAAAAAGCATCAAAAACATGGGATCTCCCAGTACCAACAGCAAAAAAGTAGAAGTAATAAAAACAGATATTGTTGTCAAAGAAAAAAGGACAAAAGTAGCAAAGTAGCAAAGAAACAGTATTGACTTTCTAATACTAAATATGAAATATATTAATAACAGATGATTGTTGATGTTCAGATATGTAATGTGTTAGCATAAAATTTGATTCAGTATAATTGACAGCAACTTTTGTGAAGTTTGTCGTTGCTGGATGTCCACCACGGTGGCTTTATTTTTTTACTTGGGGCTCTGGCTTTGATTCTGTCTGGAACAGCCAAGTCTATACACTTATACAAGTGTTTGTACAGGGCTTTAGTGCAAGCTTTGGTGTAGCTACTACTTCCATCTGGGGGTGGGTTTTGGAATGCATTTATATCTTCTCCTAGGAGGGTATAGTTTGCTTTGGTGAATTTTTTTAGTCTGACTTCGTCTTTTGTGAGTTCTAGTGTTAGTGCCAGTTCAAAGGTGACTTATTTGTGGTCAGATTTAACTAATGAGGGTGCGACAGCTGCATCTGTTTGTCATGTTAGTGAGGACCAGATCTAGTATGTTTGTTCCTCTTGTTGGGGTTTGAACAATTTGTTCCAAGGCATTTGAGTTAACAAAGTCAAGGGACTTTTGCTCTAATGAGTTAGGGCTAGAATAGGTTTCCCAGTTTATGGTGGGATAATTGAAATCCCCATGACTGGAGTGTTTGACAATATTTAGATTGAGTCAAGTAGGCCTTGTATGCATCATGATCCATGGAGGGGGATCTATAACTAGCTATGACTTGAACAGGGGTCTTACTAACAGTAAACTGAACTTGGAGTAAGTCCATAGAGTTGTCCAGTGTAACTAGTTGGAAGGTGAATTTCTCTCTAATACAGACAGAAACACTGCCTCCTTTGGTTCTCACACGTTAGTTTTGCAGTCTGAAGGTGTGGAAGGCATTGCAGCCTTGCAAGGCTGGGGATCTCTCTGAGGTCTTGAACTAGGTTTCTGGGACTGCGCAGACATCTACATCCTCCAGTGATAAAAGTGCTTCTAGGGTGTGCAGCTTTTGGTTTAAGCTCCTACTGTTTAGCAGCATAAGCCTTATTTTGTTATGGTTGGCAATTTTTACGTCGGCAAATTTGTTTTTAAGACCTTGCCTAAAAAGCGTTTGGTTCTGTCATACTCTGGAAAATTCTTCTATGAGACCACCCTGGGTTGATACTAGCTGGGGATTCTGTCTCAATGGTAGAGGAATGGATGAAAAAGACATGAGATACAAAAGTTATGTAGTCACCATAATGATGCATCTGTGTTGTGTATTGTGTTGTCGTTCTGCCTCAACCTACCCTCCCTCCTTTCCCCTTCTGGTGGAAGACAATATTCATATGTTTTTTATTGTATGACCTAGAGTTACACCCCTTTTGGTCTTCTGTCTGTCAGCTCCAGATAATTTTGCTATCATGCTTCTAGACATTTATAGAAATTTTTATTTTCTTTATGTTAATATCGAGGGGGCAAACTTGATCTGAGATAATCTGGGGCATGGGAGAAGATTATGGGTAATGGGAGGAGCTTGATCTATGAATAGAAAGTCTGAGAAGTGGTCAAAGTCAGATCTGAGGCTGATCCAAAACCCAATGGCTGAGGAAGGATGAAAACAGACAACACAGATGCATCATTATAGTGAGTGATGTTTATGGTGTGTCACATTGTACAGTGAACCTTATAGAAGAACTAAGACAGCTTACTGAGTTAGGTTTTGCAGGTGATAGATGTCAGTAAAGAAAAAGGAGAGAAAAAAGATGTTGAAAAGAAGAGTAAGGATAAAAGTGTGTGACTTGAAGATTTTGTGTTTGTTTTAGGTAACTGTAAAGTATGCCTGGTGGAGCCACAGTCTTAATCAATGATGACTGTAGATGTTGGGAAACAGGAATAATAACAGATAAAATAAACAAATAGCCAAAATCATGGACTAAAACTACATGCCAAAAGATACACTATTGTTTCCTTTGGGAAACCATCTACCCCCAGGGAACTACCACACTTACATCCTCCCTAGGAGTTGAACCAGCTGTTCAGGATTTGGGAACTTATGTGGACTGTGACCTAAGATTTGACCAACATGTGTCCATTGAAATGGCCAACAAGGCAGCTAGCTTAGTACTTACCCATGAACCTATAATATGAGAATTCCACATTACATGGGCCATGCGAGAATTCCACATTACATGAGCTTATTTGCAAGAAAATTACTTGAGGAAAAAAAAGTGGGAGGAGGAGTAGGCAGGGTATGCAATTAGATAAAACAGAGTTAGCTTAATTTTATAAAAATGCTGGTAATAACCCAGCCAGAAAAATAAATGGTAAATTATTTTATTATATGCAGAAGTGTGGAAGGAATAAACAATGCTGACTTTAAAATATTAAGCTTCCAGCCAAAAAGGATAGCTAGCTTTAGGGTCCTCCTTATTTACAGAAGAGCAAACAAGGAGCAAGAATCATAAAATAGTAAGGCTATTAGTCCAGGAGCCATGTGTACCTTGCCATTGTTAGGCCAGAGGCCGTGTGTGCCATGGCAATAACCATCCTGAGGCTCTCCCAACATTTCCTAGGAGGGCAAGACCTGTAAGTCCAGGAGTGTATTTTAGGTTACTGATCCAGCTGACTGAGCTGGGTCTGAAAGCAAACAAGGAATTGTCCATGCAAGCAGGGGAGGTGCTGGGTGATGTACCTGTCTCTCCGTTTGTTTTTGTTCAGTTCCTGATATAAATTCAGATTTATTGTTCTAGTGTTGGTTGTACTCAGGTAATGTGATCCCTTAAAACACAAACAGCAAGCCATAAGTCTCCACTCAGGAGTTTACACGGCACTGAGTACATGGAGTGTGATTCCATCCTTTTCCAATAGCTAAGATTTTTGATGCCCAAGAGTCCTTTCATTAAGAACCTCTCTAACCTTTTAAGTTTTTTGGTAGGTCAAGTTAGATGCATGTCAAAGGGTACATTATATTCTATAATGGGGCTAAGTAGGGCAGAGCATATGGGAATAGAAACTTTCTTGGTTTTGGAACATGGTGATTAAAGGAGAGGGAGGCAGGTCTCTGATGTCAGACTCATTTGAGAATGAGGTGTTACTGATGGAGTAGGTGATACAATTTGTTTTCTGAAGGGGATGATAGCACATTTCTCAGCATTTAGTTTGATCCCTTTTCAGTGCACCATACATAATCTTGTGGTAGTTGCATTGATTCAACAGCTGTACTTAACATGCAATCATTAACATACTTAGTAAGCAAGAGGTCCTTATTACTAGTGTTAAGATCAGTGACATAAATGTGAAAAAGGAGAGAGGGGAATGTCACTGGTCATCTTTTCTTTAACAGAGGGAACATCATAGATGCTGACAACATGTGTTTTGTCCTACAGCGAATATTACAATCTGTGTTGAAGGCAATAAGCTTGCTTACATTCCCATTATGTGGTATGGTATCAAATGCGTTTGCTAGAGCCATATTACTGAAAAGGTATGACCTGCCCACAACAAATACAAATTGTTGAAGGCCTGCTCTGATTAAATTCTCAATATTCTGATTAGTGAGGTCAGTGACTATGTGTCCCATGGCTTTGCAGACATGGCTATTAAGGCAAATGGATCCATAGATACTTTTGTCGGTGATAAGGCAGCCCTTCTGAAGGGGAATCACCATCACAGTGCACCACTGATCGGGAACATAGCATGTGGCAAAGCTTAGAGTGAGCTGCGTAAGGAGGGAATCAGCAAAAGCCTTCTTGACAGTGTTTATAAGTCAGCTCAGAATGCTATTAGGACCCTTTGAAATAGTAGTTTTGGTCTTGAACAGTACTTTAAGGATATGACCTGTGAAGATAGGGGAAGTGACCTTGGTATGTTTTTGACAGGGATGATAGTTTCAGGGGAGAAATGTGCCACAAACTTGTTAGCCACTATGTTGACAATGTCTATAGGATTTGAATGGATGAGACCATTGTAGATAAGTTCTGAGCAGTGACCAGTGGCGTAACTACGAGAGGCAAAGTGAGGCAATTGCCTCAGGGCGCCAAGCAGCAGGGGGCGCTTTGGGCCGACGGATGTTGTCACGGATTGTTTGCTTATTTAGTAAATGTCCATCGTCCGGTGGTAAGAATCCCAGTCTGCAGTCCTCCTACCTAGAAAAAAAAACAAGAAAAAAAATCTGAAACAAAAATTTCATTCAGACTGCCTTTATCAGCAGTCTGAATGCAGAAAAACGGGTACCCAGCAACCTGTGCTGTGTAGGATACCCAGACATCTGTGCGGGCCGGTCAACTACCGCACAGAACAGAGGAGCTCCAGACTGCTTCCCTTGCAGTCAAGGCCAATGAGGAGTGAGCTGAGATCTCTCTCTCAGCTCACGCGGGAATTTCATTGCGCGGGCATCGTGTAGAGTGATCGGGGTTTCAGACATGGTCGGACGGTCGCTGGCTTCATTTCTTTTGGCTGGATTATGTGTATGTTCATTCTGTTGGTTGGACTCGGATGGTCGCTGGCTTCAGAAGGTAGGTGCAGAGTGTGTGAATTATGAGAAGATGGAATACTCCCAGATAGAGAAGTTTCAGGGTTAGTGTGTATTTCCCTATACTCGCACTTCAGTTATCACAGAACTGAGAGTTGCTGCCCTAAATCATACAATGTAATTCCAGTATATAAGTGAAGATCCTGCCCCAAACACCTTGACACTTTACAGTTAGAGCAAGGTAGTTACAATAGTAAGAAAAGTGCCCAATTCTCTCAAGAAACTGACCCTTGATGGTGAAATGTGAAATGGTATTTGCAAGGCCTAGCAGGCAGGTTGAGCACTTTGATTTTCCTAGGACTTTAACAAAGTGTCAGACTTTGATCAACTTCTTTGAGTGCATGTCATGCAACTTTTAGGTAACTCTTATTTGGTGCAGAAATGACCCGGTCAGTGAAGTAAATGAGATTAGCAAGAGGTGACTTAGCAGAGATATTCTTTGAAGGCAGCCCTTCATGACTGAACAGCCATCCTCCATTCTATGTTCTCTTCATTTCCACTGGTAAGGTAGCATGGATGAGAATGAAGGTACATACCAAGGAAACCAAATGCATGAATGGAACAATGACATATATTTGCCTGACTTTAGCTTGGATATGAAATGACTATCTATGAAAAAAAATAGAGAATCCTGTTATTGATATGGCTGAGACTCAAGTGCTTGAAAATTTTGAAGGACCAGTCAGATCTCTCCAGCACCTTCTGCTATGTCTTTCTTATTGAATAAAAGGTTTCATCAGTTTTATACTTTGGAGATCATCTCTACCTTGCCGACTTACCAACGTCATGCAAAGAGCCTGTACAGTTAGTACCATCAGCTCTGAAAAAGATCCATATAAAATGGGAAGATCGACATGTTAATCAGCGTTCAGTTAAAGCCAAGTTACTAGTGCCAAAGCATTAATCTTCCAGCTTCAGTTCTGCTGGACTAGACATTCCCAGGATAATGTTTGTACCCACAGCTTGGTCAAAGTCAAAACGTCTGTGATGGTTAGATAAAATGTTACAAAGATACACTTAAAACATACCTGCAGAAACCATATGTTGTTATCTTAAGGTGGACAATATTATCCATCAGCCAGTCTTATTGGTGTTATAACCTCTGTCAAATGATAGTTTGCTTTGGAGAAATGTGTCTACTTCTGGAATATGAGAAAGACATATATATATATATATATATATATATATATATATATATATATATAGAGAGAGAGAGAGAGAAAGTAGGAAGGAAAAGACTGTAAATCTACTGGTGAGCAGATCTTCCACACTGAAGCATCTGTACTTTTTTTTCAGAAATCTGTAGACCTGGGATTGAATTATTGTATCACCTCAGGACCCATTTGACAACTACATTAGACATCATCTTTGAATTGAGGGAGGGCCATCTATGACTTACATAGCACAGCATATTTTGAAATGGGAACTGTGTACAGGGAAGCATGCTGTAAGCTGGGGAGACCCCTTTTGTTATTGAAGTACATCATTATCAAAGCTCTCCTGTGTACAAATGCAGAAATATCGTTATACTGAAATGAATTGTCTGTGTGCAAATCGCCAGTTTGTGGTGTTGCACACTTACTCACAGTTCTACTGCTCTGGAGTTATATATATATATATATATATATATATATATATATATATATATATATATATATATATATATGATAGGGGAAGCAGGGGCATAGCACAGCACAGTCACAGCACCTTACAAAAAGTGCTTGTTATGCTGTTAGCATGCATCTTCCTATATTTATTTGTGCTGTAAATTGTTCCAGACATTTGTTTCTTGTTATAAACATGCTCACTAATTTTCTGCATTTAAAATGTAGACTGTCAATTACTAAGGATTTTTGTTTATTACTGATATTGTGACATTCCCTGGCTTGCGATCTTCTGGTCTCATTAATTTGGGATTTAACATTGTCATGGTTGAACATTCGAACTTCCGATTGTAAAATATATATATATATATATATATATATATATATATATATATATATATATATATGGATCACCTTCAGATGCCCGAAACGCCAAACCGCCGACACACAAATCACCGACACCAAAAGACCGACAACAAACAATACCGACAATGCAAAACACCGAATACCATTACACCAACACACTACACGTAAACAACACAGTACACTACATAACATATCCACTATCCCTAACCCAAACCCTAACCCTAAGGTCCGACACTACCGCACACTTACCTTACCTGCACCCTAACCCTAACTCACTTACCCACCCCTAACCCCAAGATCCGACACTACCGCACACTCACCCTACCTGCACCCTAACCCTAACTCACTTAACCCACCCCTAAACCCACAGTCCCTCACTATTGCACACACACCCTACCTGCACCCTAA
The DNA here is from genome assembly GCF_019279795.1 of Protopterus annectens. Classification (NCBI taxonomy): domain Eukaryota; kingdom Metazoa; phylum Chordata; order Ceratodontiformes; family Protopteridae; genus Protopterus; species Protopterus annectens. The sequence continues at coordinate 7,586,542 of NC_056727.1, read as the reverse complement.
CCCTAACTCACTTAATCCACCCCTAAACCCACAGTCCCTCACTATCGCACACTTACCTGTCCGCTCCCTAACACTAAATCCCTCACTCTATCGCACACTTACCGAGTCCGTCGGGTTCTCACCTTGTCGGTCATCTGCGTTGTCAGTGTTTTCGACCCGTCGGATTCCGTGTCGGTGAAATGCGATTTTGGGCATCTGAAGGTGACCCATATATATATATATCTATATCTATATCTATACATATATACATATATATATATATATATATATATATATATATATATAGATAGATATATATAGATGTATGCATAACTATTAGTAGGAAGTTATAAAGCATTTTTTGTGCTACTATATGTGATTTCTTTGGCTTCGGTCATCTCAATGGCTTGGGTTCCCGGGTGGGGGGGGGGTGTTGGGGCACCTAGGAAAAGTTTGCCTCAGGGCACTTCTAACGTAGTTACACCACTGGGACATAAATTATTGCTTTTAGTGTAGCTTAAGCAGGACTTTTATAATAATCCTCAGAAGCAAACTTGTTGGTCTTATTAGCTGTCTTTATTTTCTTAGTGAGATATTTTATATTCTCATTGTGATGAGAGGTTCTGGACTTACAAGTTAAATAAGCTGCTTTTTCCTTCTGTTGTAAACTTACCTGACTACTGGGGTGTTGGTTATTGAATTCAGAGCTGTATTTGGTCCTGGTTTGGACAGCCCCACTGATGCATTTGCCTAGATGAGCATAAAGATCCTTGCCATAGGTGATGGCATATCCTGGTTCCATTTTGGGGGTAACATGAGGGAATTGATTTCATCATAGAACTGTAAGCATTTATGAAGACTCTGAATAGAGTGGTGGTGGTAACCATGGAAAAGAATGGTATGGGGGTAAGATAACTAGATTGTGATATGACTTAGCAAGAGAGACCAAACATGGGCACGGAGCAGGCTGGAGACAAGTTTGTGAGAATTAGGTCCAGGATATTTTTGCCCTAACAGACATTGTAAATACCCAATGTTACCAATATAAGTACACTTTTGTATTTTGGAAGCTTGAATGACCGGATGCTTGAATCTTACAAGATTGAGCTGAAATGCTTGAATCTAGTAAGACTGAACTATAGAAAATATATCGGACACCTGCTTTTGTAGGGGGAAAAGCCCCCTGTACCCCCCACAGTCCCTGCTACTTATATATTCCAACTCTGAGATTGCACCACTGTTGGGGAACAGACCAATACCCTGATCCTTGCTGTACCCTAATCTCTCACAGTTCAGTTTCTTTTTGTCGGTTCGGTCTTCCAAGATTCGAGTATTTCTGCTCCATGTTGTAAGATTCAAGCATTTTGGGCATGTGTGCTTCTAAAGGGGAAACAAGTACTGTAGTCTATATAGGAGTAGTTGATGTCACAGAAGATTAGAGATCCAGCTCTGATAGGTATGTTTTTTTAGGGAAGCTCAAAACTTATAAAGGTCATGCGGAGGCTGTGGAAGGGGATCTTTAACAAGTCATAATTTAAAAGTCGTATTTACTTAACAAGGTCTAAGTTAAAAGTCCGGCTTACTTATTGCAACCTGGAGTCCACTGAACTCACTTGAAACACATTAGGTATTAGGATCATTAGGTATTAATTTGGAAGAGATGAAATTCCCAATGAAAACTGACACATTGCCGCCATTTTTAGTAAGCTTGAAGGTGTGATATGCAAAGAACCTAGGCATAGAGTGAGTGTTCTCATTGTATTAGCAGGAATGTGGCAGTGATGCCACTGCTTTAGGATTAGAAATGCTAGAAGTGGCAATGGAAGGCAATGTAGACCACTGTCTGCCCATACTTGTTTGTGTATTATTTATAGTAGTCTCTGGAGAAAGAAAGAAGAAGTTTATGCAGTCAAACTGAGCCTCCCAAATGTGGAAGGAAGAAGGATTTTTTATAGTGATAACAAAGGGAAAGACTTCCTTTGTGCATACAAGCCATTATTTAGCTACAGCTGCACTGGTAGTTGATTACAGTAAGAAGTAAAGGCTATTAAAAAAAATAACTGTAGGGGCAGCCTTAGGTCAACTGGTGCCCTAGGCAAAAGGGCTCCATGGTACCCCCCACCCCACCACCCGGTGCCCCCATCCTAGTCTACCTACACCAAATAAATACTGGAAAAACGCCCCTACTAGAGCAGCGGCCACCTAGTTGGCCTATGCCTAATGCTGGCTATAAGTAGGAGCACTTAATGATAGGCTAACCAGAAATAGCAATCAGTGTACTTTGACTACACAGCCACCACTGTTTCAAGATGCCCCCTACACCAGGCCTTAACTAAGGCAGTTGTAAACACTACAAACAGTGAAATTAAATTGAAAGAAAACAGTAAGAAATGACAAAAATTTGGCAGGATTAACAAAATTAATTTAAGCGCAGTGCAAACAATGCAGAAAAAATGCAAATAATAGCTTTCCTGAGCAAATTAAATTGTGTTGTTAGAAATATATGTGCTGTACAATACAAAGAGAAAAAGTAATATTAGAGATGTTTGTTAAGAAGCAGTTAAATACAAAAGGCAATTCACTGCAATGCCACATAACATATTTATTACAACACAATTCCTAACATATTAAATCACACCACTCCTTAAATCATAGCTTTACACCAACCCCCTATGGAACTGCAATGACCCCACCTGAACCCTCACCCCACTACAGGCAGGTAATACCCAGAGGCCTCTGATGCATACTGTTCACTGTCATTTTGCTCCACCCATGTGCACTGTATATTTTGTAAATATTTTATATATGTGCTTACTTTGAAAACCTTATGTACATATATTGTACTTAGGCTTACACCAGTATAAGACCTGTGATCACATGTCTGTACTATGTGTTTGTATTGCTTTTAACTGTTTTGCCTTTTTTAAAATGTTAGCATTCTACAACACGTTATCCTAAACTATTCTTATCATTTAAAATGTATAAAAGCCTTCTAAATGTATTTGCCTTTAAGTATTAGCCCTCTTTTTAAAATGTTAGCATACTTCAACATGTTATCCTAACTGTTCTTATTATTTAATTACCATGAATTACACTGTAAGTTCTTGGAGCATTTCTCCCAGGACTAGCTGTCCAGTTGGATTATCATGGTAAAACAAATGTTAAATAAATAAATAAATAAAAATTTTATAAAAATATAGTTAATATTTACATAATACACGGTTTATGACAGCAATACAGAATGTACATAAAGATATAAGAAGTTGTTAGTTGATAATGAATTTGTGGGATGATGTAGTAAAATTGCTATATGGATAGTTTTAGTTAGGAATGAAAGAAAAAATAGTGAAATAAAGCAGAATTAGTTAGGGAAGGTGGAATATATAAGCAATTTGTTTCAAGTGTCATTTTATAACTGTTACTACATGGAAGCTTTGAATTAAAGTATCAAGCTGTGTGTTCTTGGATCCTTTTAATAATAAACCAAGTGGCTCACAAGCTATATGACCCAGTATGTCTGGTTGCAATAAATGCTTTTTTCCCCAAGGATACTAACTTGGAAACTTCACAGATTCATAGATATTCCAAAGCTACTAAGTCTTATGACCATTTATGCCTTGCCAATACCCTCTTTTATGCTGCACCTCCTTACTCTAAGAGGGCCATACCAGAAAAAATTTGTGAATACCCATCTAGTCATCTAGCTTCTGTTTAAAGGAAGACAGTGAGTCACACTGCTTAACATAAACGAGAAGTTTATTTCAGAGGTTGGGAGGTGCTGGTTTATAAACCTGCCTCTCCACTGTGTTTTTTGTATCTGGTGCTGAACATTTAGGTCCCTGGTTTTAGTGATGATGGAGCCATTGGACTTAAAGAGATACAGGAAGACCAGGACTATTGGGTATCTAATGGCACAATAGGCAGGACAGAGATCTGCTGTCAAAAGTCTATAAGAAACTGAATAAAACCATAGAGTTTAGAGACTCACTTTATACCTCATAGACTTTAGGTCTGTGATTGTTTTGGTAAGGAATTTTTGGGTTTTTTCTAATTGTTTGATATGTTTAGCGAAATATAGCCTAAATGGACATTGTACTTGATAACTGGTCTAAACAATCCTGAGTATAAATGAGTGATTACCTCTTTAAACTTTGATGATATTCTTTTTGCAATTGACTGACAACCATTGTCACATGATGGTCAAAAGAGAGGGAGTTCTCAACTCAAGTTCCCAGGTCCCTGACTACATTTCCATTTTGTAGTGGTGTGCTATCTATACATAATGATGAGGAGAACGGACGTCTATCAAAAGTAATGATATTACACCTTTTAGTTAGTTAGTTAGTTAGTTAGTTAGTTGACATTTGTTAACTGGGTTGGTCCAACTGAGCTAGAAGCCCATTTTCAGTGGAGATCCAAGGAAAAATGCTCCAGTACAATATAAACAATTATGACTGTGCAATTGATATAAACAATAGAAGAAAAAGAGGATGGTAACATAAAGCAAACAGAGCAATCAGCATGAAGCAAAACAAAACAGATACATAGAAGGCAGATGAATAAACATTAAAAACTGAGACAAAAATTACATATTAATGTTGTAACATATTATGGAAGTATTGAAACATACTTATTTACATAGATTGTAGCAGCAAATGTACATTAGTTGTAATACAGTTTGATATAACTCTTATTAGAGTGAATTAAAGTTGTGAGAGTTATAGCTGTAATAAAATGAAGAAATTGAATAAAAGGCATTGAAGGAGGGAGGAGAGGGTTTATCTAGGGTCCTGGCAGAAGCAAATCCATGAATATGATAGGGAGTTTTTGTTGCTCTTTTTTGAATCGATTAAAGTGCATGATGTTTCTTATATTAGAGGACAGTTTGTTCCAAGCTTGTGACACTGTGTATTTGTATAAGAGTTTTCCAATGTTTTTATTGGGTTTGTAAATATCCGGGAGATGTTGGTAGGACCTTCAGAGGGAATGATTTCAGGTATAGTAGGATGCTAGAGAAGAGAGGGATGGGCAGGCACTAGGTTTGTTGAGTATGGAGTGTGTAATTTGTAGCTGTGAAAGTAGGGGTTGGAGGAATTCTGGCTATTGTAGTTTCTTTAGAGCAAGAACATTGTGAGAGTTGTAAGATTGGTTTGTGGAAAATCTAGCAATTTTATTATAAGTTTGTTTGAGCTTGATGATTAATGTGCATTTAAGTTTGTTAAGATTGGAGCAGTATAGAGTAGGCAGGCTAGGAAGAAAACCTGAGGCAGAGAAAGTTTGAGATTGATGTAAGGAATTTTTCCAATTTTTGATGTGTTATTTTGATACACTGTTGAATGTAAAGTTCAAACTTTAACTGATCATCACTTATTGTACCAAGGAGCTTAGTGTGAGATTTAGCTTTGATGATGGTGTTACTGAGTGAAGAAATGGTAAAGGTGGATTTGTGATGGGATAGAGATTTTGGTAGGAAGAGAAGGAGTTTGGGTTTTTTGGGAGGGAGATTTTTTTTTTGGATTTAAAATTAGCTGGTTTTCTGTAAGCCATCTTTTAATAGAAAGGAATGAGTTTTGAGAAAGTGTGTAAAGATGAGCAATGTTGTCAGAGAAGGAAATGCATGTAGATTCATCAGCATATTGTATAATAGAATAGTGGCTGCAGGATGTGTGGAGGTTGTTAGCAAAGATATTGAATAGAACGGACCCCAGAATGGAGCCCTGGTGGACTCCTGTTTAGATAGGTAGGAAGGGAGAATAGGAAGTGTGCCATCTGATGAACTGTAGCCTGTTGGTAAGGTAACTGGAGAGCCAATGAAGAGTGGAAGATGACATGTTGAGTTCAGATAGTTTTGTTATAGCTTAGAGTGAGATACCGTATCAAAGGCTTTTGAGAGGTCTAGGAAAAGACAGGAGACTAGTTAATTGTTCTCTCTAGCTTCCACTACAGTATGAGTAAAAGATATAAGGGAGTAGCAGTGCTGTGGTTTGGCTGAAAACCATGTCGGGTAGTGGTCAGAAGGTTTTCTTGAATTAGGAGTTTAAGAACCTGAGTGTATATGCATTTTTTGAGGATTTTTGAAAGTGGAGAAAGAATGGCTGTGGTTCTAAAATTGGAAGGGTTAATGGAGTTTCCTCCTTTATATAGAGGTATTGTACAAAATGATTTCCAGATGTCATGGACTATGATTTCTTGGACTGATCTAGTCACTAGTATATAAATGGAATAGGGTAGACTATAGAGTCTGCAGCAAGCTTGAGAAAGAGGGGAGGCAGGTTATTATTAGAGGGAGAATATCGTTTTAGTTTATACAAGAGTAATTTAATGTATGTGGTGGGGACTGGTTTCAATGAAAAGAGGTTTTATTGGTATGGGTAAGCAAAGAGGTAGGGGGGTTGGTGTTATGGTCTGTGTGTTTTAGTTTGAGGATAGAGGCAATAAGGTGGCACTTGAGAATGGTGTCAGTTTCTTGTGGTGTGTTGTTTGGGTAGGGGTAGGGGTTGTAGGACTTCTTGGGTGAAGAATTTTGTTAATGGTTCTCCAGATTTTTTTGGATTAGTTGGTTTGGACCTTATTGTAGATTTTATTCTGTCACTGTTGATTTGTTTTTTGGTATGTTTTCTGAGCTCTTTGTAGTCTTTGAGGTGTGTTGGGGATTTTGTTTTAGACAGGTTTTCCAAGCACTATCTCTTTTATGCATAAGGGAGCCAAATGTCTTTTTTAAGCCAGGGGGCATAGTTAGATTTCATCCTAATTTTCCTTGGGGTGCTAGAGAGTTGAGGATTTCAAGGAAAATATGGTTAAAGTTTAGTACTGCATCATTGAGGGGAATGTGATGGAGGCAGGATCATTTGATGGATGAGAATCTATTGTTAAATGTTTGAGAATTAAAACAGGAATGTTTATGGCAGTCTTTGTATAAGTGAGACCTCTACCATTGGCGATAGTGTCTTTGGATATGGGTGGGTAGATGGTCACTTATGGTATCTGGCAGAGTACAAGGGCTGTGGTAGAGATTTGGATCAGTTGTAAGGATCCAGTCTAGGATAGAGCTGGTATTAATAGTTTTATTCATGTGAGTAGGAGTCGTGATTAGATGATTGAAGCCATGAAGATTTATGCTGAGGTTTGAGAGTTAGTCATTAGTTTTTTTCCAGTCTATGTTTGACTGTTTCATAGAATATGTTATTTGAGATCCATGAAAGTATCTGTTGGAGGATGGGGATGTTGTTATCTGGTAGGATGTAAATGGAGGCAATAGCAAACTTTTTATGGGTGTTTAAGTGACACTTAAGTATTAATAGTTCAGATGGGTGAAAGTTGGGGAGAGGAGTATGTAGGAGTGGGTAGATAAGTTGTTCAGAACAGAGAATAACAGCATCACCCCCTTTTTTGGGATTATGTCCAGCTAGTATATGTTATATCTAGGAGGTAGGATTTCATTGTTTGAGATGTGGGGTTTAACCAGGTTTCAGATAAGGTTAGGGTATTTGGAATATTGTAGGGTATCCTTGAATGGAGTTTGATGGTTTTAATGAGTAAGCTTTTTATGTTCATAGAGTTGATGGTTACATTTTTTGGGGGATAGAAGAGGTTGGGGGAACGGCACAGGGAGGGAGGAGGGATAGGTAGGGGTGGAGGAAGGTTGGGGCTAAGTGAAGAGGTGGAGGGACCAGGGTTGAGGTGAATGTCTCCAGCTAGCAGAAGAGTTTTTGCCAATAGGGTAAGTTGAGGATGGTAGGGGTAATAGTTGCAGAATTTTAGATTAAGTTTGGGGGATAGAGAGGTGTAAGATAGTATTTTGATTTTGAGAAGGTATGTGTGGGAGACATTATACAGAGAGGGAGAGATTGAATATGATTGAGTAGTGTCATTATTGTTAAGGGGTTGGGTAAGTGTAGGTAATGGTTTTAAGAGAGTTTAGTATGATAGGTAGTTAAGAATGCCAGAAAGAGAATTAATGACGTAGTTAGGCAAATTTGGAGTATGATATAGAATGTTGTGAGTAAGAGAGGGGGAGGGCTATAAAGAGAGGATGGATGGTTTGGAGTAGGGTTGCCACCTTTTCAAATGGCCAAAGTGGAACAATTTCGGTACAAACATCAGATTTTACAGGCCGACACATACCCACGGTCAGTACAAAGGATAGAACTTAACTTTTTTGCATAAATAAAAGCTTATTCTTGTAATATTTTAGTTGCTTATTCTGTTTCTTATAACATTTATGTATTTTAGATACAGAATAACTGCTTTATGCAACTATTACATAAAATATAGGAAATAATTTTGTCCTAAAATCTCAGGACATTTGCCATTTTTTAAATTTTTTGTCAGGACACAGCTGCCCAAAGTGGGACTGTCCCTCGCAAAGTGGGACAGGTGGTAACCCTAGTTTGCAGAGAGTGGGAATTTGTAGTGGGATTTTTGGGGGTGGATAGGTGAGTAGAAGTAAAGTGTTAGCCTCTTCAGGGTAGCTGAGATAGGTTGGATATGATAATCTAAGTGAGAGCAGGAAGGGTTTGAGCAAGATTGAGTGAGGGAGGGGTTTAGGATGCTCAACTGGTAGGGATGTGTTTTGAGAATAGGGTGTGGAAGTTGATTGGTAGTTTACTGGTGGGGGTGGGGTAAAGTCGAGGTGTATAGAGTAAAATGTAGGATATGTGGGGGTGGGTGGAAATTGGGAGTAGGGTAGCGGAGTATAGTGAGACCAAGTGTAGTGAGGATAAACAGAGCATGTTGAGCCACCACATGGACCCGGCTCTATGTTTAGAACAAACAAATCAATCAGTTTCTTCTGAGATCAAGGTCAGTACTTTATTATTCTTAAGCACATATCTTAATAAAGGAGTAAGAGAGAGGGAAGCAGTTTGAGGGGAGAGATAAGTTGGATAACTTACACCATTTGCAGGAAGGGGCCAGGTTCTGTTAGAAGAAGTAGTTAAATTTCAATTTGTAGAGGTCGAACTAAAGGGTAGGGAAGAGGTCACAGTAGTGTGCACTCCTGTACTAAATTTGACTTGCTATCATTTAAAATGTTAAAATACTGTTTTGTCCAACAGAAGACTTTAAGTTAAATAAACATAATGAAGTTACAGTGAAAACATACTCTGCAGGTAGATTCCTGTTGTTATTCCACACCTGCAGGCTTTTTCAGGGGACAACAAGAAATGTTTCAGGCAGCAGTTTCTTTAGGGGAGGTGTCTTACATTAATGACTACTAAAACTGAAACAGAAGGAAAAAGGAGATGAGATGCATTATTTAAGAAGGAGAGAAAGGAAAAAAATATATGTAGAAGTAGGTAAAAGTCAGGTACATATATCTGGTTAGACAGTTTTAAAGCAGGTAGAGAGAGAGAAAGGAAAATGCCAACAGTACAAGCTAATTGAGCATGCACTATTCAAAGCAGAACTGCAGATTTGTAGACCACTAGGATACAGAGTGCAATAGATATGCAGTATGAACCAGATATAAGCTGCAAATGTTGGTCACATAAATCATATACAGTAGGTCAGAGAGTGCACAGCATATATAATATATGCAAAGGTTGGTTGCATAAATCATATACAGTAAGGCAAAGAGTGCCAGCAGCAACATAAATACTATACTCAGCTTCATCCAGTTTTCAACTTTTTAAAAGACATTTCCAACACATTTTTATTAATTCGCTAGATAAGTCATTTGTGAGCAATTGGGAAAATGTATCATCACCAAAGTGTAGGCAAAACACGCTGTTACTAGCATCCAATTAAATGTTCATAATAAATTGCAAAAACTAAAGAAAAACTGAGCATTCATTTAGTCTAGCTGGTAACTTGGAAGTTAACTTGGGCAATAATGAGAAACTGAGCATTCATGTCACTAACAGCTTATAAATTAACTCTGTAAAACCAGAGACACTCTTGCAGTATACTACCACATTACAAACCAGGAAAGACCCATGTGGAATTTGCTTATCTGTGACAGTGAGTTCAGATGTTCCTGATATTCCACATTACATTACAACAAACAGCTCAATAAGTGAAATAATGATTTAAACAGAATTGAACTTACTTGGCATGCACACTACTGCAGGGACACTGAGGTACCAACTAGAGTTAAGTTTAAAGATCACCCATTGTAAGTAAATCCTTTAATTTGAACCCCTTTTAGTACACCAGAATTTACTAGGGATAGTTCATTCTGTTGGGCCTGGAAGTCAGCTGGTGACATAACAACAACAACTTCTAGTTTACAGTCATGTGTAGACTTTGTTAACCAGAGATCTTGGATCCCTACTTGGAAATCTGAGAAGTAAAGGCCAAAAAGAAGGGGTCCCAGCAACAAGCTCTGAAGGATATCAGCGGTCACTTTCATATTCTTTGATGAGGTAACTGCATCTAGCACTATATAGGTTCTGTCTTCAGCCATTTTGCTATCCATCTTATCTCATATGGGTCAGTTTAAAAAAAAAATAGCTTCTGTATGATGCTAGCATGAAAAATAGTATTGAAGGCCTTACATTCAATAATTAATGATTAATTTGCATTTTCTGAACATGTATACACTGTAAAGGTTGGACTGTCCACACACTTCAGCTTTTGTCCTGAACATGTCAGAAGAGAGACTGGAGATTTGCACACATTATTTCACAAGTTTAATGCCTTACATTTGAATTCATACAATATTCTGCTTTCCGCACGAGCACTGAGCTTAAGTGCAGCACATGTACCTTTAATCATATGCTTTTCTGATTAGAAAGCATTATTACTTCTATATATAGAATGCACTGCATTCACGGTATAAACTCAACACTGCTGAAAACATTTATGTTTTAGTATGCTCCTTTTGTTTCAAATGCATGCAAGTCATACGGCAATACCTTTCTGAAACATTTACATTTTATCATGATATGGCTGGGATCCCACATAGCCTACATGCTTGATCAATAGATTTACAATGTGATTTTTTTCAAGCTTGTAGCCCCATTCTGGCATGCTTATTTCTTGGCTGACATCATTTATTTTTTTTTTATTTTACATTTGTTGACCGGGCTAGTCTAACTGGATATATTTCCATTTTCAGTAGAGGCCCGGGGAGAAAAGCTCCAACATAGTATAAACAGTATTATGCAATTATATAACAAAAACAAGTACAAGTACAAAAAAATAATAAGAGGTATATACAATCAAAAGAAGGCATACTCAAAGTAAAAGTACAAGTAGGTCAATAATATAACAGTTGTGAGATTGTTTGATAAGCGAGATACACTATAGTTCATTGATGGTTAACATAAAACACTTGTGGTTATAAGTTTTCGGAGACCAGATATTAGCATACAGAGGGGTATATAGAGTGAGATGTAGAACCATAGGCAGTAAAAAGAAAAGGTGGTTAATTAATCAGGGTTAGTGCAGGGACATAACCAGTGCGATTTTAGATGAATTTTGAGTTTTTGCTTAAAGAGTGACAGTGATGGAAGTAGAGTTAGATTAGTAGGTAGAAGGTTCCAGTGTTTCCCAACAGTATGCAGTCTTCAGCACTATCATTTTTATTTTCATTTGGCAGATCTAGACTTTATTTTCTTTTCACTCCCAGTCTTTATTTTTACATACTTTCATTTTTTCAGTAAATGCTATTAAGTCATGTGCATGAAATCTTACTTGGACTGCATACTTCAGTGCTCTTTATCATTTTGGGCTTAGTATTTCACTGCAGTCATAAAAGATTCTATTGACTCCTGAACCAACTGATTTCAAATAAAAAAGAAATATTTTACATGTCATAGATTCTTATTTGCCCACAGAAGGAAAGAACTTGTCTTTCAAAAGAGAGTCCACTTCTTAAAATAGGCCACTATTTGTGAACAAAGTGAAAGAGTAATAAAAAGTTCAGTATCCATTTGAGAGTGAACATTTGGCATGTTATTGAAAGCTTTGATTTAAGGAGTGTAGAATAAGTAATTGTGATTATGTATTAATTGTTTTATGACATCACTGCTTTTGAAACTGGTGATGTTATCTCTTAATTATCATTTAATTAAGGTTGACGTGAATGGTTTGCTATTGTGCCTTTATATAGATTACAAGAAATTAACATGTTTATAGAAACTGCTATTTTAGTATTCATTGTGGTAAGATTGAAATGCCACAACATTTGTGTAAGACGTGGGATCCATTTTTAAGTGTTGCAATATTTTATTGTACTGGGTTGTCACTGGCTGACTGATTGAAGGGATATCTAGGGGAACATTTTTGAGCCTGATTGAAGGGATATCTAGGGGAGCATTTTTGAGCCAAGGCATTATTTTATTGTGAATGGTTTTAGGAGACTAGATGTAGCTCTTGCCCGTTTTTATATTATATGTGTCATTGTGCAATATTTTTTGTATAAAATATGCCTGTAGTTTAGGAAGTTTGTTTTTCTGTGCATTTTGGTAAGCATTTAATTAAAGATTTTTGCATGGAAGGGTAGACTGCATAACTTGTATGATTGGGATATCTTGGCTTAGTTATGGCAATTCTCAGTCTTATTATTGGGATTAACTGTCAGTGATAAAAACTGGTTGGTGTTAGGCCTGCATGTGTGACATATAGGGAAAAAAACTGACTATAACCTAAGTAACCTGAGTTCAATTAGCAGCTTAGGCACATGATAGCAGGGTAAGGGAGGATAATACCTATCCCATCCTGAGTGTGTGTGGGGGGTGGTCCCAATCAGTCTTGTGTGCTGTCACTCCCAGACATGATCTCTGTTGAAGAATGGGAACAGAATCAATGGGAGAGAGCTGGTGTAGTGACAGACATGGAAAAAGCTACCCAAGCTGGTGATGCAAGTGGTCACAAAAGGAAATATTGTCAGCCTAGCTATTTGGAATTTTGTAAATAATTCTATGTAATTTGTGAATATTAATATAATTTATATAGACGTGTGACAGAGGGAGATACTGCCAGCACAGCTGTCTGGAATTTTGTAAATGGTTGTGCATCATTTGTGAATATCAACATGATTCATATGCTTGTGTTACAAATGTATTAGAACTGTATGTTATGTTCATATCAAACTGCTGGTATAGAAATGTGAAAAGGGTTTGTATTGTACTGACCTTAAAGATGTAACCATAGTGTACCCTACTGGAAAAGAACAGAAATGTATATAAACTATTGTAACTGTGTACATGTATATGTTTTAACAGTGGGAAATGGCACATAGAATGTTAACTTATAAAACTTCAAGAAAATAGTTGAAATTAAATTGTTTTATAACTGCGCCATAAAATATGGTTTCAAGGCAGCAAGAAGACAGGATGTCTAAAACTAGGGAGCCTTCTGCATTATCTTGTGTTTTATTGTTTTATGTCTTTCAGCAGCTGCAAAGATCTAAGGGCTATGTATTTTTCACAGGTAGATGCTAAAGGATGGCAGTTTGTAGCAATGGGGGTTTAGCTTGGGACCTAAAGTCAGATGAAAAGAATTGATGTCATCCTGCAAGTATGCCAGCAGCAATATTTGAGATATTAATTTAAGAACTAACTGAGGGTGGTAGTGCATTTTGTATTTGTCTTTGACCTGACAGCATCAGCTGGAAAACCCACTCACCACCTCTGTCTTGCCTTGCTATGAGTAAGTAAGTTTAGGGTACAGTAATTTCTCTTACATACAGTTACGAATATAGTGAACTATAGCTTAATGTTTTCTTTGTTTATTTGAGACTGTCTTGCAATGTTGTTTTAAATATTTCCTGTGATTTTGAACTCTGAAGTAACTGTGATCGTTTACTGAGTATTTTCCTGTTCTTTCATTATTATTAAATATATTTAAACCTATATTTCTCGCTGATATTTGTGAGACATATTTAAGCTCTTAGAATACTTGCATATCTATTTGGTGACACTGTGCAGGCCACTCCTAACAGCCTTGCACTTGGTCAAACTAACATTTGTATTGACAGTAACATTACACAGTAAGATTGGACACCCTTTGCTAAGGGCATTAAAGTAGCTGATAAGTAGTGACTGGTGGCAGTGAAAACTACCTTATAGTCTAGGCAGAAGGGGGCATAGCTAGTAAACCTGTGCCAGCCTTTCCCTGGTGTGTGTGCATGTGTGTGGTTGTATGTGTGTGTGTATATAAATCAAACGTCAAAGTGTGTGCGTGTCAGCTACTTGGGCAGGGGCACGAAGCACTGGTTGGACAGAGAGGGTGCTGTAGGTCTTGGCTTGACCGCTCAACTGAGATCTCAACCCTAAAGCTGCACCAGTGGGGAGTCTTATTGGGGATCTGGAGAAAGAGGTAGAAACCAGCCCCAGATTGACTATGGTCTCTGTGTGCTCTTAAGGAAAATTGCACTTTACTGTGTGTGTATTTGTCATTCTCCCAGTGCGTATGTCCCTTGCTGTTGTCTGTGATGAGGACTGAGGCTCCTTGATTACCGAGCCAGTGCTGGGGAGTCACACGGGTCATGAAGTTCACTCAAAGGGGAAAGTGAAAACTGTTAGATGGACATTTAAAGTTCCTACAGTAACATAGGTGTCCATACTACCATCCAAAAGGAGGTATCAGAGACAATCATACAACAAAATGTTTTCATAGATAGGATGGCACTGAGAATTAATACTACAAGTTGGTAACAGCTACTTTATGTGGTACAGGGTTTGATTCTCTCAGCCTTCATTTACCTGCTATATGACCTTGAACAACTCACTAAACTAGATGGTGCTACGGGACAACTGAGAATTTGGGCTAAGTTCCTCAGTAGACATCTAGACCACATGCCTGGTTACTACATATGAACATATGCTGATAAAGCACTAACTCCCCAGTGGTTGCCTGAATGATCATCCATCTGGACACATTCCATCCTAGGGGATCTGATTAAAAGATTCTATACCACAATGGAAAAACTTAGCTCATGTTTCATGGGAAAAGTTTGATATCTGGCAGGCAGAAGAGGGAAGCATATAGACAATAATTGGGAATGTGCAATATAAACTTTCATACCCTCCTGGATATTATTCAGATACTGGGATTAATTGGAATGGATGTTGTGCCTATCGGTCATATTAAAAGCTCCAATATGTTATGATGAGTAGATTAGAACATGAATGGCACATGTTGTCACAATGATCAAAGAATGTGCATGTCTGTACAAAGAGGTATGTTAATAATGACAGTGACAATAAGTAATATTTTATGGGTTTATAAGACGGCAGTGCTAGGTTAAGCGAGAAGATGGAAAAATACAATATGTAAGTGAAAAAAGTGTTATTGCATATGTAAAAATGATACAGTTAAATTATGAGCTGGAAGAAAAGATATTGATGGAAAGTTATGATTCAGAACTTTCTTCTTAACATCAGCATCTGATTCATCTGATTAATCTTTAACATTCCTCCTTGGTCTCTTTGGCTGAAGGTTTCAAAGGAGAAGAAATATATTTGTTCATTTTTTTCTGGAAGTGTCTAAAGTCATATTTTAAAAGAACTAGGAGTACACACTTCAACACAAGAACCTGGTACTATTTTCCTCATCAACATTTACGGAAACCATTTGGTCCTTCCAAACTCACTAAGTGGAGCTCTCCTATCTAATTAGCAGGTGTACATCTATCCCTTGAGGATGTACTATACTCCAGACCCTTACCAGTATTCTTTAGAGCAGCACCAATAGGGTCAGAGGAGAGCAATGAATGGTACCACAGTAGAGTTATCCACAGGGAAGAGAGACCAAAGGCATGGCCACTAAAGAAATCTTTTTGATGGCTTTCTTTTTGTTAGGAGCCAGAAGTGGGATGTCGCCAGAAGTGGGATGTCTTAGGTACTCAAGTCACTACTTCTCTAAAGATATGTTCAGATGCTAAGCTGACTTCTCATGGTCTTGGGAGTAAAGAACGAACAAATGCTGCAAGAGCAGATGTTGTTCGACTTCCCTACATAAAAAAACTCTGTTGGAATCTTATATAGAATTTATTTTCCACACATACACTTGCCTTTTCTCCTAGACACAAAAAATTTCAATCAAATTTTATACAAAAATGTAATGAATTCACCAAAGGGGGTGCTCATCTGCTCAAACTTTTAAACATGCTGCCCAATGCAATACTGGTGATGCAGCAAAGACTGAGTCTGACTGAAATCTTCAATGCTAAATAAACTTCTGAATGCAACTTTCTGAAAGTTAAGAATTTTCCTTTTAAAAAGGAATCATATACCCATTTAGATAAATGCATGGAGCCAAATATCATAGGAATTAAAAAAGCACCCTGGTCATCCACCACAATAAATAAACTGTACAAGAAAAGAAAGAAATTCCTTAAATTATTTAGAAGATCCAAAACCCATCTCCTCAAGGATAACATCAAAAGCATTGCAAAACAACTTAAAACATTATCAGGTCCATTATAGGGTCTGTGAACTTAGGCTGGCCTCTGAAGCTAAAGATAAGTATAAGCCCCTATTTAGATCTGTTAGATAACTAAAAAAAACAATGCCCTACAGTGCTCACAACTTATTCATAATAAGGCCTCCTATACCGACCAAATTAACATTACCAATATCCTTGCAAACAGGCTTAATGCCAACTTCAACCCTGAGACTTCTGTTTACTTAAAGTACTCACCAAGATCAAAAATACTTCCTCTAAGGAACCTGACAGTGTAACTGGTTGCTTATTAATAGTGTTAAGCAGGTCCTCGCAGACATACTCCACAAACCGGTTAACTTAAGTTTAGCAACTGCTTTTTATCTCTGATGAGCAGAGCACAGCAGTGACGATACCTATTCATAAGGGTTGCCTTATAACCGACCGAGGTGATTATAGACTTATCAGCCTTACAAACCACATCTGCAAAACCATGCAACATGTTATAACTGACCTTATACAATTTGATATCTAGAATCTTGTTAGATTTGACCCTCAACATTTTGGTTTTGCGGAGGGTAGGCCCTGTCTATTTAATCTAGTAAATTACTTTGAAAGGGTTACAGAGGCTGTATATGGTTGCTATCCAGTGCACAACACATTTGTTGATCTGGCCAAGATATTCGATACCATTGCCTGTGCTGGCATCATACAAAAGCTGAATGCTTTAAAATTGATCAATATGTGGTAAGCTAGATGCTAACTTGTTAAAAGTCCACACAGTGCGAGATGCAGGTACCTGATCTGAAAACATGAAAGTGATAAGCAGTGTCCTTCGGGGATTGATGTTGGAAATTCTTATTTTTGGTATTTATCTCTCAGAACTCCAGCCAGAAAGTCAAGACCTATAGTTAACAAAGTCTGCAGATGATTGTGAATTGGGAGTTAAGTTCTTCACAGACACCCACATCCTTCTGAGTGGACTCTCCACAGAAACCTCTTGTTGTACTAAAACTGGGCTCAAACTAATTGCTAAAATGTGTGGTATTTTCAGTTTTGAAAGCCCTTTCTGGCATCATACTGTCTAGACAATATGCACATTTGCAACATGAAAATGTAGTTAGGGACCTAGATACTTGGATTAATATCTCCCTTTTTTGACCATCATGTGATAACCCTTGTCAAGAAATCCTTTATTTAGCCTAGCTATTGGCCAAAGGAATATCATAAATTTCTAAAGAGGTAATCTCTCTCATTGATCCAGCCAGTCATCAAGTACAATGCTTCCTCTGGGATGTATCTCACTAAAACGTCAAATACTTAGAAAGACCCCAAAAGTTCTTAGACAAAAAAGATCACAGGCCTAAAGTCCCTGAGCTACCAAGGCAGGTTGAAAGCTCTCTCTGTATATTCAGTGTCTTATAGACTTTCTGTTTCGCTTAACATGCCAAAAGACACCCAATTGTCCTGGCTTTCTCGTTTCTCTGCAAGTCCAATATCTCAGCTAATACTAATCTCAAGGACCTAAAATGTGACCAACAGATAAATAAAACACCTCTCAAAATTGTGGAATAAACTTTCCCTACATGTTAAGATGTATGGATTATTATCTTCCTTTTAATATAACCTAGATGTCTGAATGAGTATCCAAAGATTTACACCAGAATTGACAAGTATTGCCCTACTGGTGAAAGATAAGGCAAGGTGAAAGAGGGTATTGGAATGCTGAGACTGGCCATGAGACTCAATGGCCTTGGAATATCTACAAAATGGTTAATTTATGACATTAATGGAAAGCAAACTGACACAGCACTGACTTTATGATAAGATTATTTCAGTTCTGCATATACTTTGAATGTAGAGTAATTATATTCAGTTAAAGGTGTTTGCTCTTTGTAAAAGTCAGGTATTATTCTAATCAATAAATTTGTTTATTAAAAAAAAAAAAGAAACAAAAAATATCATAAATGTAATATGTGGGCATCTGGTTTGTCCCTGCACCAGGACATCGTGTATTACACAGCGAGACCAAAGTATCTCAGAAATATATATATATATATATATATATATATATATATATATATATATATATATATATATATATATATATATATATATATATATATATATATATATATATATATATCTATATATATATCTATATATATATATCTATATATATAT
>NC_056727.1:7543047-7565547 GCF_019279795.1 Protopterus annectens | reverse complement strand
ATATATATATATATATATATATATATATATGTATGTATGTGTGCACGCACATGTGTGTGTGTGTGTATAAAACAACATATTTTTGTCATTATATCTGCATATCACAGCATTTTCATTTTAAAGAATGAATCACTTATCCAGTATCAGGAGAATATTGCACATCCATCTTTCATTCCAAAAGAACAGAACATATTATAATTTCGATCCTAGACCTGGCACTTACTTTTTTTTTTACTCAGAGGTAAGAATTTCAGGAAAGTCTAAGGGGTGATGGACTCCTGAGGTGTAATCCTTCTGAAGAGACATTAAACTGATATTCTGTCTTTTCTAGCTCACCATAGTTTAGATGGCTTTTAAAGATCCTGCATTGTCATCATTATTAGCAGTACAGGAATTAATTGTCCTAGGTACAATAAATACCACTTTTTGTCATTATAGAAACCAATCAGGTTGGATTAGTGCATTTACCAAGTTACAAAATAAATAAATAGCTCACGACCATAAGCCTCTGCACTCTAGTGCCGGGTATGCCAACTTGTAAATAGCTGTCAGTCCAACATTTCACTGTATTAAAAACATATCTACTTCCTGTTTCCTTGCACTATTGGTTAGCATTTTGCATGCCTACTCAGCACACACACAAAAGTTATACAGTGTGTGCCTTTTTGAATTCTTTGCTGTTTCGGCACATTATGATTTGTTTTCTTGCTACATGGGGGCATCATGCTCAGGTTCAGTTCAGACATGCCACATGGTGAGTTTTGCATACTGTATTTAAAACATGCTGCTTTGTGAGACAGCATTGTTTGACCATATTGTGCTTCATTAGCTCATTCCATCTGTCTCACAAGTTTTGTTACATGCTGACAATTAGTCCTACTTGGCTAGTCTTTATAGCCTGATGCCCATGTTATTGAAGGCTCTGTGCAGAGTTTATTCTGCAATGAGCTGTCCCATTTTCTGAATGCTACTGTCGATGCTCATTAGGGAACTTGCAGCTCAGTCATTCACTAAGCTGTGTAGCATGCCTGCTTTCAGAGTCATTTATAGCAGCAAGTTTCATTAAATGCAGATTAGTATTGTCTGGCTGACAGATTAACTCTAAATGAAGACAAATTAACCATAAACAACCACAGACTGCTTTCAGAGACATTTGATATGTTGTATCTGGGGTTGTAAATTAAAAAAACATTCTCACATCACAGCAGTATAGAGTATATATTTTTCACTGGTAAAGGAATAATCACTCACTATGCAGTACATCAGAGCTTGCATCATCAGTCCACATACAATACTCCAAAAATGCATAAAGTGCAAAAAATATCAGCGATGATTACACAGACATCTAATCCTGCTTTCAGCTGCATCATGACAGGTTAAAGGTGAATCACAAATACCATCCATTTACTGAGTTTCTTTTGTAATTACAAAGTAAATTCAGCAGTCATGGACATAGAATCAGTGGATTAACTTTAAAAGCATGTGCAAGTTTTCATACAAATCTCTTCATGGAAATCTCTAGTAACATGTTCACCTGTTTGGAGCAATGTTTCGTTAGCAAACTATATGACATCCAGGAACAACACAATCTCTGATACAAGAAAAGTCCAAGACAAAAATCTACCTGTATAGAAGGAAGATCTTTTCCTGTTTTAACATATACTTTTATCAACACTAGTAGTCTGAAAGATCAAACAATTTAAACTACTGAAGGAACTTCAAGTAAATGGCAAAGCAAATAACATGTACAAACTCGGCTGTCCATCGCTCTGTTGCAGCTGATAACAACGTGTAGTTCGTACAATACTTGAGGAGGACCAGCAAGAATACTGGAAAAATACAAAGTACCATAGAAATCATCAGTTTTAAATGTCACTAAAGGGGCTTAAGAACCTAATAAATTGACTTCTGCACAATGCATTCTGGGAACAACCAAACCAAAGGACAAACAGGACACACAGACAAACCATTCAGTAAAAAATGCAAGAGAAACCCAGCCAAGCTACAGTTTTAATTGTGTGATACCCTAAACTTCCTGTAGTTGAGATCTGTGTGCTATATGCAAAAGTTCCCTTAATGACATCAAGTGTTTCATCTCATGGCTTCTGAATGTCCATGCTTTTTTTACTTTTTACTTTACTTTTTAAGTCTTTATGGTTGCTTTCAGACCAATAAAGCCAAACCCCACTAGCTGTGGACATGCATGTTTCGGCCTTCTGTGCTGATGAGGTCAATAAAAAGGCTGAAACATGCATGTTCATTATAATTGCCTTTTTAAAGTGAAGCACTTCTTTTTTTGTCATGGTAACAGAAAATGGATGAATGTTATTTGACAACCCTATTTTCATGAGTTTCTCTAAGGGTTGAGAACACAATCTTTACTGTAGATTTCATAACGGTCTGTCATGCAGACTCACTGAGACACATTTGTATAGACTGTTTTGGATGCATAATATTTGATTGGCATTACCTGAATACATGACAAAGTGAGTATCTGAGGTAGTTTGCAGATGGAATAGCCAGCTGCACACAGTTTGTAAATGCATGTTGAGGGGAGAAATAAGATGTATTTGCTTTTTTTTTTCTTTTAGGATGATAGCACATGCAGAACAAATGCACATATTTGCTGCTATGGGTAATTATGCGCAGTAGAGAGGATACATTTGCTAATGGTTCACTTTAATAAAAGATATTAAAGTCAGAGTCAGTGCAGTCTGATCATTACTACAGTAGATGTGAAACAAAAAGTACGACACATTACCATATGTGGTTTCCATGCTATCACCACTGTGCCTACAAACCATAAATGGCGCAGTTATCTATCAGTTTATTAACATCTAGGGCTATCAGTTGCTAACAAGATTAGACAGTCTTTGATATTATTCCCTCAATCCCCATAAGTACACAATGTGACTCCAAGCAAGTCACTTATTCACAAATTGATAAGCCTCCAGAAAGGCAATCTAGTCAGGTCCAGGATTAATTTACAGGCTCACATCCAATCATCATCAAGGTTTGCCTTAAATGAATCAAGAATATCACTGTATTGAATATGTAAAAGTTTTTTTTTTAAATTGGGAAGCAGTAAGTAATAAATGTGTCCCTTCAGTGTGTCTTCTGTCTTCTTTATCCAGGCAGTGCTGCTAATCTGCCCCTGAAAAGAGTCCCTTGTGCTTACTGGGTTTAACTGATTAACAAATGAATAAAATAAAAAATACATAAAAACTTATTGTGTTATTATAAGCTTCATTGTATATAACGTGTTGTAAGAGTTACATTGCTTTCAGAGTGGTGCTGGGCCTCATTCATATTTAAGACCTGCAAAGGCCTCTGTACAGCTCTGCTGCTATGAGAAATTGGACTTAATTTTATGAGTTCCACTGAGCTTATATCCATTATGCTAGCAAGAGTCATCTACAGGATGGAGTAGTATTTCACGTGCATCATGTTATGACTTGGATTCTGGCTTATACAGAGTACAAAAATGGGTTTTACTGCAGACGTGACACTCCCTTCTTAGACCACTGTCTCATGGCCATTGCTCCTGGTACCATGGCTAGGGAAAAAGGTGTTTGAGTAAGAGGTGAAGGTGAAATTCCTGGGCAAATGACACCAATTAGTTAAATAAGTAAAATGAAGAAAAGGGCAAATTCAAAAGTAGACTGAGCTTGGGAGTGAAAATCATCCATTTAAAAAGTTTAATAAAGTATTCAAGGCACTATAGACAGTGATAGTAATAAACTACTTAGGATAAATAAAGTTTTCTAAATAAAGGATGCAACTGAGTTAGACAGATAAGTCCTAGATTATTTCCTCCTTTTCTACAAAAACGTCTATATTTTATAGTTTTGTGGTCAGACAGACCAGAGGCAAAGGAAAATACCAGGAAATGGCTGCTTGGATTGCTGCACAATCAGAGACATAAATTAGATTCTTAATAACATTGAACATATTTTCACACATTTAGCATTCCCAAAAGAATAATCAGACAGCTGCATATCTAACACATAACAATACGCATCTGACAAAGGTGCAAGTTTGTCATTTCAGGTTGTTCCCTTGATTAGAGCTCCCTTTCTCTAAATTGAAGTAATCTTAGAAGAAATTCTATAAAGGAGTGATTGCAAGGAGATAAGGTTTCCTGCCATGAGAATATGGGTCATCATCATACCTCTCAAATGTCCAGATTTTTGCTCATATTTTTGGTCTATTTCTCACAAAATTGTAGTTTTCTGGCAAATCATTAGCAAATCATTAAGAAGTTAAGTTAGAAAATAATGACAGGAATTTAAGTTTTAGAATTCATACATTTCAGAAATTTCATGCTAATGCAAAACCTGTTATTCTATCAATTTTCTACATTTGTAAGAGCAATATTTAAACATTGTCCCTATTTTTGGGCCTTTGTGCCACAAGTGCAAAATAAATGTACTAAAATATATAGGCTACTAGGTAGTGTAGAGTGAAATGGTATCTTCTTGTGTTTCAGGCACTGATTTACCTTCTGTGAATGATAGGGTAAATCCACGTTAGAGTGTGCTTATACATTTAAATGAAGGCCTAGACCTGGAATGTAAATGGGGTGTTGAGCCAAAGAAGAGTTGCTTAATATGAAAATCTATTGTTCAGCCTAATCTAGATGTAATTTTCTAGCTGGGATCCCATGAGATTAGAAAGAGGAAAGGACAAGGGTAGCACTACTGATCACAATAACCCATCAATCTAGACCAAATACACTTTCACAACTACTGGAAATAGTATTGATTATGGTTTGTATCATGACTGGCTGTGAATTTCAGGGCAACCAAACTCACCTGTCAAGAAAAATGATTTATGATGCAAAGAAAGTATTACCTGCTGTGTTGCAGGAATATTAACTGAACTGGAAGTTTTGACTCTGCTCTTCAGTTAGTCCCACTCACCCTCCCTGTTTTTGTTTTGGTGTTAATCTTAGTGGCCATGAAACTGCCCGCCCCTCTTGTAAATTTGTGTTTGGATACTCCTTCTGGACCCATCTCATTTGCTCACTCAACTGAGTACAGTGAGATCATATTCTGATTTCAGGCACTCCTACTGTGTACAAAGAGAGCATCTGGGAAAAAGAATTAAAAAAAAAAAAATTTTTAAACTTGTTTCCTGCCTTTCCTGTTAAGTGATATAGACTGTAGGCTTCTGAGCCCCCAAGCCCTTCTCTGTTGGAGGGAAGCCTTCTAGCTTAGTTTTTTTTTCTTATATCTAGCCAGTTTTCTAGTTTCAGCACTCAAATCTGTTTCTTTGAACTCAGCACTTGTTCAGAACTCATTGTAAGCACTACATAAGCTGCAAATTACTACAGCACTCAACTTTCCTCACTTGTCTAGTGGAAAGCAGTTTTTAGTACTTAATAAGTAAGCACTTATTCAGGCATGTCTAAGGGTCAGCTCCCAGTGATTTCTCCTGTCTACCTGATGAATCTGGGCATCTTGAGGCAATGCAGCAATTGCCTCATGTACACAGACTACCCTCTCCTCCTACCACCCAACACTACAACCTGTGAGAGATGCACTTATATAGCCAAACTGGAAGCAAAGCTCTCTTCACCAAAGACTGAACTAGACAGTCAAGAGGAGAGGGTAAACACTTGCACCACACCACACTCAACACATAGTCCCTCAAAACCTACACCACCAAAACACACACATAGAAACACAAAACACACACCTACATTAGCGGATGCTCTCAATAAAAACCTGCCCAAGCATCAGGGACATCCAAAGCATAAATGCAAGCAAACTCCACCCCCCAACACAACCCAAATGACACATAGCCCACAAACTCAGTGTGCCACTCAACCACAGCCCATAAGGCATAACAACGTACCCAACACTCTAGTCATAGGTGACTCTATAGTCAGGCACACTGATGTTCCACTCACTAGACTAAACAAGGAGAAAGTTACTGTCAGCTGCCTGTCAGGTGCCAGGATCTGCCACATAATGCATGCACTCAGGTCACTCCACAATAAGTACAAATATGACACTGTCATTGTCCATGTTGGTGTAAATGACCTGAGACGTACCTCCCTGGACTACATGAAAAGAGACACGGAGGAGCTCTCCAATCTTGTATCCCAGGCAGGTATGACCCTAACCCTGAGTAGCACCCTGCTATCACCCAGAATGATACCACAGTACAAGGACAAAATGATTGACTTCAACAATTGGCTAAGCTTCTGGTGTCATTCTAAGGGGAAACCAGTATTTGTCTGCCTGGGACGACATGATCGACAGTCCACGATGCTTTGCCAGAGATGGCCTGCACCTGTTACCCTTAGGATTCCGGACACTGGCTAAGACTCTTGCCACCCCTATAGTGCCTTTTTTAGGCAAGGTTCAAATGACAAATTCACCACCATAACAGGTACAAGCAAGCAAAATCTGAGGGTAATGCTACTCAATGCTAGAAGTCTAAACCTCAAAATGCACTCACTCGAGGCACTCCTTAAAATGGAGAACATTGACATCTGTGCAGTGACAGAGACCTGGTTCAAAGCTCCAGAGAGCACCCCTGCATTGCCAGGCTTCAATTCATACCACACCTTTCGGCCACCTAACCCAGAAAGAAGCACTAAAGGCAGAGGCGTGTCCATATTTATTAAGGATATCCACACCTCCAGGCTAGTTGCACAGCATAATGCATCCGAGATTATCCAAGTGCAACTAACTCTGGGCAAGACCGCAATCCAAATTGTAGCTTGCTACAGACCCCCCACCATGCCCCAGGATTCACACTCCTCATTTCTTGATACACTGGAAAGTATTAGGGTACAACCCAACACCCTAATAATGGGCGATTTCAACTACCCCACCATTAACTGGGAAAACTACTCATGTACCAACTCGTTTGCTCAATGTTTTCTAGAATTCATAAATTCCAACGCCTTGGATCAACTTATTCACACCCCCACCAGGGGCAGCAATATCCTAGACCTGGTCATTACCAACATGGGAAACCGGTGTTCCACACCAGAGGTCAATTCCTCGTTGGTCAGATCCGACCACAAGCTTATCAGCCTAGACATCCACATCCCACCCCCAGCCCCAATTAGGGAAACCATCGTAAAAAACTTCTCAAAAGCCAACTTCACACTTCTTAAGACAGAAGTGGCAAACTTCATGACACCCATGCAGACGGACAATAGAGGTATGACTGCCGAATCCTACACAAATGCACTTTATAAGCACTTACACGAGTGCATGGATCATGCTATCCCTAATAGAACCAAGATGTTATCCTCCAAAAAAGGAAGCCAATCTGGTGGTCCTCTGCCATAAACAAACTCTACAACAGAAGAAAGAAACTGTTGCAAAAAAAGAGTAAAATACCATGACTGGAGGAACTCCCTGGTCAACCTCAGTAAGAAGCTGAGATCCCTCATAAAATTGTCCAAAGCTAGTTACGAAAACAAAATTGCCACTGACTCTAAAGACAACCACAAAGCATTCTATAGCTATGTCAAGAATCTAAATGGGAACACTCAGATCTGCTCTGAGTTACAGCATAATGGCACTAAATATACAGAACCAACTGATATTGCCAACATCCTAGCAGATAGGTTCAGTGCTAACTTTACCCCCCCCTCACCCCCTAGAGGGCCCATCTCTATACCGGAAGAATGCAAAGTTCTTATAATCACGGCTGCACAGGTAAAAAACACACTCTCCAAAGTCAAGAATACAGCATCCATGGGACCTGACAATATCCCAGGCTGCGTTCTACATGAACTACAGAATGAACTGGCACCCTACCTAAGCACCATGTTCAATCATAGCCTCACCTCAGGCTTTGTACCCACTGAATGGTGCACCGCGACAGTTATCCCACTCCACAAAGGGGGAGCCATGACGGACCCTGGGAACTACTGCCCCATTAGCCTGACGAGCCTGGTCTGCAAGGCCATGGAACGTATCATCATGGAACTCATAAACAAAGACATTGGTAATCTCCAAACTCTGGACCCTACTCAGTTTGGATTTGTAAAAGGCAGATCATGTCTCCTAAACCTGAATGACTTCTTTGAAGCAGTCACCAAAGCCATAGATGAGGGTAAAATGGTTCACACAGCTTATCTAGATCTCGCCAAGGCTTTCGACACCATCCCCTCTCTGCAATTATAGATAAGCTCACTAAACTAGGTATAAATCCCTATGTCACAAGATGGGTTGCCAACTGGCTCATGGACAGAACCCACACTGTGAAAGTAGCGGATTCCAAATCCGACATCAGACCAGTGACAAGTGGAGTACCACAGGGTTCAGTCCTGGGTCCTCTCTTGTTTGGTATCTACTTCTCTGAAGTGCAGGCCAACACAGAAGGTCTTTGGCTAACAAAGTTTGCAGATGACTGCAAACTAGGAGCCATAATCGAAACTCCTAACGATGTGGACAAACTACAAAAGGGCCTCACTGAGACAGATACCTGGTGTCAAAGCCATGGCCTGAAGCTCAATGCGAAAAAGTGTATTGTCATCCCCTTTGGTAAAAACTCTGTACCCATGAACTACCACATAGCTGGTAGTCTACTTAATGCTGAAAATGTGATAAGAGACCTTGGGACACAGGTGGACAGTAGTCTATCCTTTGATAATCACATCGCCACAGTGGTCACGAAATCCTTCTACGTGGCTCATCTCATCACAAAAGGATTCTCATCCAGAAAAAAAGAGGTCATTGTTTCCCTCTACTCATCACTCATTAGACCCATTATAGAGTACAACACCCCTTTTAGTATGTACCTCACAAGACATCTACAACAACTGGAAAGACCACAGAAATACCTCACAAAGATGATTACTGGCCTCAAACAGATGCCCTATGCAGACCGTCTCAAAAAGCTACAGCTTTACTCCATCGCATATCGCCTACTCAGGGATGATCTCTGCCTAACATACAAAGCTATGTCAAACCCAGAGCTGTTGGACATGCTCCACTTAAAGAAATCCCAATCCCTCCGAGCTACACGCTCTAGGGACCTTAACCTTGTCACCACAATAAACAAAACATGCTGGAGGGATAGATTCCTGTCCCAGAGACTTCCCATACTCTGGAACAGACTACCTGTCTATGTCAAACAGAGCTCCTCATTAGCACTCTTCAAGAAAAATCTTGATGATTGGATGGGAAATGGGAAATTCACCCTGGGGATCACTTCTGTGGCTCTGCTCGACAGGGGCACAGGAAAATAATTTTCTTGGGTGGCGAAAGCCAGGGTACATTTTTTGGCTAGGCTTGTATGGGCCCTAGGGCCGATAGCCTAGTACCTACCTATGAACCTATGAACCTATGTCCCCATTCCACAGCACTTACTGTTATATGGAGACATGGAGAACAGAACCTTCAGTATCTAATTCTTATCACCCTGCTTCCACAAGTAAATGCACTTTAGTAGACATTTACTGAAGATCTTCTAAAAAAAATGGTCTGGAATGTCTTAATTTCCACCACACCCAGATCTATCCCTCTCTAACCCTTTACCATAAATGTCATTTCCATAACTGCAGGTTTTTAATCTCATCAGGATAATATGTGTACATATAAGATCAATCCATTGTATCCATCTACTCTGCAGACAAATTCCTATTACTATCAGTACTGCTTTCTTCGACTAAAACCTATAATTTTAAATCTTACTTGTTTACCACACTGTATCTTATAGAATGGTTCCTTTAACACAGTTACGTAAATGAAAGCTGTTTTAACAATGCATTTTTTATTATTTTGCACTCTTCAAAGCTATCAAACAAAGCCACCTAATTAAAACATGTTTAATGGGAAGAAGGAGAAAGGCAAAATGCTTACGAGAAAGCTGGTGTAGGTTTTACTGCTTTGGAAGGTCTGCTTCTTCCGGTTATAACAGCAGCATGGCATAAAACTAGGTAAATAAATAGGTCTTATGAACTATGAATTTGAACTGTATAATACTGACACCCTTGTAGCATTCAGAGTACCCCATGTAAGACAGTCAGGTTTCCTGTGTGATATCATTACATTGAAAAGTAAAGTTGATGGCAAGACCTTGGACTGATTAAAATAAAACTTATAAACAGATTTTAGCAGCAGGTAAGGACATGTTCAATGACCATTGTTAAGATACAGGCCATATTTAACCAAGGGATAACTTACTGCTGTCATATTAACAATGTACTGATATGTTTAAGGCAGATGTTTTTGAAGGAGGCACACAAACCAAGACTTTAAAACTTTAAATGAAGCAGAAACTATAAAAGGTTTAAATCCCAGACACAAGTACCAGTTTTAACAGACGGGACTAGCATTATTGTTCAAAAATATATGTTTCTCTTCAGTCTTTCCACATGCTCAACACAAAGCATTGCAACATTTTTGATTTCCTAACCACAAAGGCTAACCAGAAAACAAAATTACTCTTACTGGTTCCCACAATGAAAAAAGTGTTTACTATGATGGTAAAAGAATCATTCTCAATGGATATGAAAAAAGATTCTATCAACAAATTCTTTATAGTCTCATAGCAGAATACTAGGATCTCAACCCAAGGGAACTTTTTAAGCCTAGCCACACTTTCCAATAAACTCTGATAAGTGTTGGTTCCCTGTGGTTTTATGGGGGTAAATATACTTAGGCAAGGATGTTCAAGTGTTTATAAGCTTTCTCTCTCTAATATAGACATAAATGCCAGAGCAGAGGTATATTTACAGTTCCCCATTCACTGATCCAAGTTTAGCTTGAATAAGTGCAGAGAAGAACTCTGCTTCACAAGGATGGGAATCCTGATTCAGAGAAGGGGAAACCTCTGAGAGACATACATGCCCCCCCCCCAACATGTCCTTTTTATGTTGCAGACAAGGTTTAGGTCAATGGATCAGGTATTCCTATTGGTATTATTTTGTGTATGTGCAACGGGTCTCTGAGGGCTGGATCAGAGGATGCTTTGTAGGCCAGACATAGGTGCCTCTCAGCAGCCTCTAGGATGCTGAATATAAAGACAAGGCTTTGAGGTGATCTGCATGGGGATTTTCTTTCCACAATGTGTGTTCTTTTTTGTGAGGAATCCAAGAGTGCACTCCAGCTGTTGCACATTCCTGGTCTGGTACATACTGAAGAGGACATTGTACTCAATGACTGGCTCATGAGAGCAAAGTGCAAAGCAATGTTGGTATGTTTGTCCTAAACAAATGCATAAAAAGGCAGTATGGGGGATGAACAAGGTTTTAGCCAATATTCAAAATCCTGGAGGGGATAGATGCAGACCACCTCTGGCAAAGCAGCATGATTTGTTGATCACGTCCTCTTAGGCTGACAAATATTGTGCCCCCTTCAAATGGCACCATACTCTAAGCAATTGCGAAACAATTGTTTGCAGTTCATATTGTGGCATCATGTATGGAGAAGGTAGAATGCTGCTCAATGTCAGGTTCATACCAGCCTCGGACATAGTCAGAAGTTCCGTCATGTCTCTTTTCCTGCAGTCTAGGGAGGTATATCTCAGGTTATTTATGCCCACGTGGACTATAACTAAGTCATACTGGTACTTGTGGTTTAATGACCAGATCATGCATGATCTACCAGATCCTGATGCCTGACAGACACCTGACTGCAACGCTCTCCTTACTTAGTCTGGTGAGTGGGACATCTGTGTGTCTCACTGTAGAGTCTCCTACAAGCAGAACATTGAGTTGTATGGTGGGGTGTCTTATGGGCTTTGAAGCTGACTGAGGGATGTGCCCATAAGTATCATGTTAGGTGCTGATTTTGTGGAATGTCTTACAGGTCTTTGTGGTTTAGGGAGATTACATTTAAGAGCCTCAGCATATGCGAGTTTATGTGCCTGGTCCATAATATATGAGGTGGGTGCAGTATACGTGTTACTATCAACCTGTTTGCTGTTATAACTGCTTGTATGTGAGAACGTTGCCTTCTGTGACATTATGTAAGTACGTCTCACACACCATATCAGTTTTTTAAGTATTATGTGGCTGTCAGTAAAAATGAGACAGTTGCTACATTGCCTCAGAAGGCCCACATCCACTAGACTGACTACAGAGATAGCAGGGAGGTACACGCTCATGACTATAGATCCTTATGTTGTGTTCTACAAGGGGATGGTACAAGAATATTTACAGCTGGCTAGCTTAGTTACTGTAAAAGCATAAGCAACAATCAAGACTAAGCCCAAACTCATGGGAAGGGGTGTTCCTCAATGCTCAGACTAGTACTGTGGAAATTTCAGGGGTAGTTTATATGGAAAATTTCAAGTCTATCTGCCATCGCATATACAGGGTACTGTTAACCACTGCTGCATGGTATACACAAATGCCCCAAATTTATAAAGGCAGAGAAAACTGAATGTACAAAGCAAATAGCCTTGTGACCAATCAAACAATCTCACTTAAAGCCTTCCTGAGTGATTCCCAGCGCAGGTAGACCAGATCATATTCTGCTGACAATAGAAAAATAGTCCCAGGCCTTCTTAATGTAAAACTGCTCTACAATTAGCTCAAAGTAAATTCAAACAGGACAATTAAACAAACTAACTAGAAATCCAAACTTTTACAGTTACTACAATGCAGAGATACCAGCAGCAAGGTCAGTGAAAAGCAATGGCATTTTATAATGATAATGGGCAGAAAAATACAATAAATCATTCAAAAATACAATAGCAGTATTCTTAAATGTCATAAAAGTGCAGAAAAATGCTTATCTATGTTACGACAGCACTCGATACCAGCCAAGTGTTTGTGATCTCTGTGAAAATGAGACAAGTTGTGTAAATATGCTCAATTTATAGTGGCAGAGGAAACTGACTAAACAAAGCAAATAGCTCTCTGACCAATCAAGCAGTCGTACTTAAAGCCTTTCTGTGTGATTCCAACTCAGACAGGCCAGGTCAACTTCTACTGACACTAAAAAGCCTTCTCCACCTTGTTAATGTAAAACCATGCTAGAATTAGCATAAAGAGAATCCAAAAACAACAATCAAACAAGTTAGCTAGGAAAACACACTTTTGAAATTACTTCAATCCAGCGAAACCAGCTAACACTCACGTAGGATATGAAGAGAAAAGCTGTAGAAAAATGAGCAGTATAAATAGCCAAGAACAGAAATTCTTTACACTAGTTTCGCCTATTATCAATCTTAAGTGAGGATCCCGATTAAATTATTGATTTATTTATTTGCATTTGATTACTGGGAATGTCCGACTGGAGCGAGGTCCATTTACAGCGGAGGCCCAGGGAGAAAAGCTCCACATCTAACAAGTACAATGGTTACACAATGCAATACAATACAATAAAAATATAACAAAATGTATATGATACAATGCAGTCATACAGGTATAAACAGTAGTTTGTTCTATGCAGGCTAATGCTAGGCATGGTTTACTAATAGTTAGCTTTGGGTGGGAGTGTTTGAGAGAGAAAAATGCTCACTATCAACTTATGCAAT
Source organism: Protopterus annectens (assembly GCF_019279795.1). NCBI lineage: Eukaryota > Metazoa > Chordata > Ceratodontiformes > Protopteridae > Protopterus > Protopterus annectens. The sequence continues at coordinate 7,552,086 of NC_056727.1, read as the reverse complement.
GAAGGAGATAACTCACAAGAACATAATATGCAGAATACATAATGGTTATGTGTAGAAGTTGTTGCATTAGAGTGTTTTTAGTACAATGTTGTAGGGATAGAAATGAGTGAAAAAAAGGGGATAGTGAGAGTGGGGAGAAGAGGAAAATATCTAAGTGTTGCAAGGACATAGCCAGGACTGTGTGAGGTGTGCCTTGAGTGACTGTTTGAATAGTGATATGGAAGGAGCTGTGGAGATATTTTGGGGGAGGCTATTCCATTTCTTAGTGATGGTATAGGAGAAGAGAGCTTTCCCTGCAGTATTGTTAGCTCTGGACGAGTAGGGTTTTGCTTGATGACCTCAGGGGACGGTTTGCTACGTATTGGTTTAGTAGTTGAGTTAAGGCTGGGGCTTTGTGGGGATTATTTAGTGTGTTGTATATGAGCACAAGTTGGTGGTAATTAATTGTGGGAGTTCTAGCCACTGTTGCTCTTTTAAGGCAAGACAGTGATGGTTTCTAAATGTGGAGTTATTTGCAAATTTTGCAATTTTATTATAACATGCTTCTAGTTTGTCCATATCTGTTTTCCTGATGTGGGTTAGGATTGGGGAAGCATACATTAGGATAGACAGTAGGTGTGTTTGGGCTAGGATGATTCGTGCCTGATCTGATAAGAACTGTTTGTGCTTGTATAGAGTACCTAACATTTTATGTACCTTTTTATGGTTTGAGAGATATGGACATCAAAGTGAAGATCCTTATCAATGTGTATACCTAGGAGCTTAGTGTGGGGTGATGGGGAGATTGTTGTGCCATTTTTGGAGGTGATAGTGAAGGAGGTTGGTGTGGTCCTGTGTTTGTTGGGGGTAAAGAGAAATAGTTTGGTCTTGTTAGGGTTTAGAATAAGTTGGATGTCAGTAATCCATTTCTCAATGGAACAGAAGGATTCTTGGGTAAGTTTTTGAAAGGTGGCTACGGATGGGGCAGAGCAGATTAAGGTAGAGTCATCTGCATACTGTATGTGTGCTGCATGCAGGGTGGAGGTGTGTAGTTTATTGGTGAATATTGTGAATAGTAGAGGGCCCAGTATTGATCCTTGTGGAACGCCTATGGTGGGTGGCAAACCATCATTATGAAAGTCCAATCAAGACAAAAGTTGATAGAGCGGCTCTTACTTTAACATGCATTTTTATGAAGGTTAAGTCTGAAACTTATTATTTTTTGACTTTCTGGCAAATCATTTAGGAATTAAACAGTTGGGAGGTATAGTTCAGCTGGGCCTGTCTGAGTTGCTGCCCTTCCCCCTGACAAAATAATGGTTGAACTGAATTAACCATTACTTGGCTATTTCACTCCATTTACCATAAACACTAATGCAATGATTGGACATTTGAAAGTTTTATTTTGTATTTTACTTTGAAAGTTTTATTTTCTATTTTTACAGCACAAACATTAAGTCATCTGTTAAACAAAGCAATGCAGCAATGCACAATGTGAAGCATTAAAACTTCTCTGCCCTTTTTGAAACTCATTCATTGAAACAGCATTTGAAACCCACATTCAATTTGTGTTTTTTTTTCAATCAGGCCCCTTGCATATAAAACATACATGTGCTCTTTGATACACCACTCCTTGTTGTAAAAAAAAAATTATATTCCTTACAATACACGTACACTTGTTAGAGGGTTTTTAAAATTTGTTTGAACATTTTTCCAGTAAGCAATGAAACAATTATTAGTAAATATACACAATTCATTAGTAACATTATACAACACAACAGTCCACCATTATTAGTAGTAAATATATACAATTCCACAGTCCACCATTATTAGTAAGTATGCACAACCACAGTCCCACATCTATATCAGTAAATGCACACTACTACAGTGCACCTTTAATAAGTAAATGCACCACAAAGTAACAAATCAAACGAAAGAGATTCAACAATCATCAGCAGAGAGGGGGATTAATACTGCAGACACGCTTTGTAAAATGGCAGGGCATCAGCACTGAGCCACCCCAACCAAGAAGAATCAAACCAGAAAACCTATAGTGAGGCAACAAACAATACTACCACTGCACCATCAAAGGCAAAAAATTAAAAATTCAGAGAAACCTGAAGTCTGAAATTCAAATGCTTTATTTTATCATGCGGACAAAACAATTTTCAGCAGAGAGCGCGAGGGAGGATTACTGCAGACATGTCTTTGTAAAAAACATTTCAGAAACCTGAAGTCTGATCAAATGCCTGTCTATTTTTTACAGGGACAGAACAAAAACAATTTAAGTCTGAAATTCAAATGCCTATCAATTTTTTTTAACATTTTTAATCAGGACAGTCTGACTTGGAACAAATAAACAATTTTCAGCAGAGGCCCAGGAAGAAATAACCCTACCACACCAGTACCATAAGCACACAGCACACACACACACACCACACAGCAACTCACACCTCTTCCAAAGTAGGCATACCCAGGTTATAATGCTGTATGTACCTGTACCATTACTTGAGATTAAAAAAAGTTTAACTTAGTGCTGGCTCCTGCTCCTCATTCCTACTGTCTTGCATGTTTACACATGGAGGAAAAAAAAAAGAAAAATGCCCCCCCTAATGCATCCTGCCAAGCGGCAGTGCAGCTGCTGCCCCACTCTATTTCTTCTGGTACTAACATTTCTGTTTTAATATGTATTTGTGTTTAGACAAATAGCTCCTTACAACACTGCACAAACTTTGCTATGGTGGTTGGTAGTAAAGGTGATAGTACACCTTGCCATTTGAGTTACTGCTGTCTATTGGAGAGATAGTTTTTAAACCAGGAAGTAGAGGAGGGGGCAGAGGACATTGTGGTTAGGGTGTCTAGAAGCAGGTTGTGAGAGACCATGTCAAATGCCTTAGATAAATCTAGGAATATGGCTGATACAAAGTGATTGTTGTTTCTCAGTTGCTTATCCTGATTGGTGAAGGACAGAAGAGCAGCAGTTGTACTATGATTTGGGCGGAAGCCATGCTGCTGTGTGGGTGAGAGGAGATTGTGTGAGATTAGGAAGTGCATCACTTGAATGTGAATACATTTCTCTAGGAGCTTGGAAAGGGGGGGGATAGGATAGCAATGGGGCAGTAGTTTGATAGCTCAATAGCTCATAGGAGTTGCCGCCTTTGTGAAGAGGAATAATGTATGATATTTTCCACAATTTGGGGATTTGGGCTTCTTGTATGGAGCTGTTAATGAGAAATGAGACAGGGTAGGCCAAGGACTCTGCAGCTAATTTTAAGAAATTAATGGGTAGAGCATCCGCTGCGAGGGTGATAGGTTTTAGTTTTTAGAGTAGTTTTTTTACCATAGAGGTTGGTGCAGGTGAGAGTGTAAGTAAAGGTAAGGTATTGTTAGCCATAGTTGGCGTAAGTGTAGGATTATTGTTAGTTAGTTGAGTAGATAATGTGAGAATGGATTCTGTAAAGTGGTGATTAAATTGAGAAGCTATGCTGTCATTGTTAAATGCATCTGTTTTAGCATGTGAGCTATCACCTATATCAGATATTACTAGTTAGCTAAAGTGCTTCACTCTCCAGCTCCTACTGTGGTGACTTTATTCTAAACTGGCACTCCTAGGCCAAAATCTAGATTACTACGTATAGCCAAACACATGGTAGAGCATAGGGGCACATATCTCTTGATAGTTAGCCTAGCTGCAGAGAAGAATCACTGAATAGGGTTACTCAAGAAATTTATAGCCTTAACGTTAAGAATTTTTGATTAATTTCAGGCGTTAGTAATATGTCTTCACTAACATTATAGGGTATGGCAGGAGCAGACAGGTCTCTGTCAAATAGTTAATTGTTTTCATTTATAAGTGGCATTAGACAGGCGCACCTTGTACTCCACTGCTGCATATGCTGTGTAAAACCACTAACTAAAGCAGTGCAATTATCCAAAGAGAGTGGGGTTCAATCCATATGGTGGAAAACAAAAAGGTTCCATTTCTGATTTTTTTGGAATATAACCTGATGTCTGCATAAAAAATTAGACATAAATTGATTGGATTTATAGCTGAAAAGTTATGAGTCCACTGTAATGCACTAAGTCAACATAATGGCAACTTTCTATTTTAGCAGGGCATTCAGATGACAATCTTAAATAATGATATAATTCCAGCTTTTATATTAGGTGAAATACACAACACACTCTGGAAATATCAATTAATCAAATCTATAATTAATAGTATGAACTCTGATTCATCAAACATACCACTAAACATTAATTGCAGCTGCTTGGAGACCAATATGATCCATAAAGTGTTTCAAAGATTTATCAGATAGCAATGAGCTTTCCATAAAGGCCATAGTTGTTATCTAAGATTGGAGATACAGTTAATCTCATTTTAAAGGTGGACACCAAACCAGTTTTTGTAGCATGTTTTGAACATCAGCAGTAATACAGTCAACCAGATCTGAAAATGTTAAATCAGATACTGGATTCATGGCATACAAGGATAAGGCTTTGAGTATAACACAGACAACCAGGGTTTTTATTATTGGTACAGGCAATGGAGGACCTCAGTTGATTGGAGTGGGAATGAGTGGTTAATGTTGACTCCCCTATCCTTGGAAAGATAGTGAGGGCTCTGGTCTGCAACACTAACCACCAGCAACTGAAAGCTTGTGAACACTAAAAAGCATCATGGTATGCACTTAGAGCTACCAAGCCAGTTATCGTAGAGCTCATTGTGCATATGCATAAATAACCTGCATGTATAAGACATGGACATAGTAAGTCCTCACTGTGATACAAGTGCCTACTTCAGCTCCCTAGGAATGGGTTATGGCTAGTAGAAACACCATCATAGCCTGCATTGGGAATGTTGCTGTCAATAAGGTTTGGAGCGTTGTGTAGTTCCACAGGCTGGGGACAATTATGGTCCACTTCTGAAACACAGATGACCTAATTCTTGGAGATCCTCTGGCCACTGGCATGAGGTTACTCCCTACCAATGCATTGATGAAAAAGTGAGGGCAAATTAACAAACACCCATGGCTGCTTAGATGATATCCCCTCTGTTCAGTCCTTGCCCTTGAAAAGGTACCCTATTTGCATGATGGGAGCAAAAGAGTGCAAGCTTGATAGGAGGAGTGATGACTACCATGCACAGAGGGAAAATCACATAGAAAAAATGTCAAATCAGAGTTTGCCAGATCAAAATGCTCAGATTGGTAATGCATCAAATTCAGCATTATAACACTTAGGTAAGTTGTGTTTTGAAGGGGAGAAAGTGCTTGCCCCCCTTTCTGTGTATGTGTGGCACTCAAGTTGGAATGATTAAGTAGGGACAGCATAACATACAGCTGCTCATGTCCTTATCCCACTGTACTTTGCCTATATCAGACCAAATATAGAGTACGATGCTCCTTTCAGTATGTACCTGACAATGCATAAGAAGCAACAGGTGCAACTTCAGAGGTTCCTTACAAAAAGAATACAAGGCATAACAGTACACTGAAAATGTTGGTTTATATCACACTATTTTGGAAATATTGCTAGTTGTTTGTTAGTAATTATGAAACTAAACAATATTTCCATGTGTGCCTAATACTTCAAAAAACTACTGACTTACAAACGTTGATTGACATTAGGTGAAACCTTAGATTTCTTGAAGAAAACTGGCTTTAATATTTGCACTGTAAGTTGCACACCTTGATATATATCCTGTATTATTTGTATTGTTAATTATTCAATTAAACATATGATCTCAAATTTCTGTAAATATCTCAATAAACATACACTTACAGAGGAATTTCTTATCATCACATGATAGCTTATGTCTGGTTAACAAAAATATTCTAACAGTATATGTCTAGGTTATATAGGCTTCAAAGTATGAACATTTGTATGTGAAAGTTTAGAAAAAATATAGTTTGGGGTTTGTGTGCATTATAATGTGTTAGAGTATTTATGGAACAGACTATGAATGCACTGACTATTGTCACTGTATAGAATATTTCTTACTGATAGCATTGCTATTTGAACAGCTTTAATAGCTTTTATTGTTTACGAAATATTTATATTTGTTATTTTATGCTTTTAAGTTTATTTTTCAGAACACTGCTATGGAATGCAAGATGTGTCTAGGCTGCTAGAGGTGTGATCTTTTGCTCCACATAGGCTTTAATAAGATGTGAAAGACAAATGCCAAGGAAGCTGAAAAGTAACGTGTACAAAACAGTGGTGCAACCAGGGCTACTGTATGGTACAGAAACCTGGTCAGTAAAGGTAAAGCAGAAGAGGAAGCTAGAGGTGATGGAAATTAAGTACCTGAGATGGGTGGTAGGATGCACACTGTGAGACAGATGAAGAAATGAGGACATAAGAGTAGACGCAAAGTAGCTCCAATTGCAGCACATGACAAAGAGAACAGATTATAGTGGTTTGGGCACATGTGCAGAAAAGCAGAAGAAAATCTGGTGAAGAAGATTTAAGAGAGACAAGAAGAAGACAAGAGGAAACAAGGACATCCAGCAAAGTGGTAGATGGATTGTATGAGAGAAGACCTGCAACAGTCAGGCATGAGTATCCAAGAAGGCAGGAGAGTGGCAGTATAGAGAAAGATGGTGACAATTGACACAACACCCTGAACCCATATAAAATTTGGAAAAAGAGGGTTGATGATGATGATGATAGATGATGACTGTGTTCTTTTGTTTCTATTATATTATTAACATTACACATGTTGAAGGTTGTAGTTACATGATCAAAAGCAAAAATATGTGATTTTTTAAATCATCACAAAAATGTTTGTGTTTGGCCAATGTATTACAAAGATCAATGTTAGCTATGGCCAACTTATGTTTGCTTATCCTTTGCAAGACCTTCCTAATGGTTTTACCCTCCTCGCATGGACAACAACTCATGAGATACACAACTTCCATAGAATTACAAGCATATCTTTTTTTTGCATTAAAAAAACTTGTCTAGTATATTTAAGGACTATACTATCTCCTTTGTTTATATATCTACACCATTTACAATTTTTACATGAACATGTTGCAAAAGATAATGTCAAATTCTGTATAACTTTAAAATTAGTCTTTTTAAAAATATTCTTTAAATTTTTAGTTTTCTTATAAACAAATTTTGATTGTGTATCATTGCCTCGTTGCCTTTAATTGAATCTCTGTTACCAAACATAATTTTCCAGTTGTCAGAAATAAGATTTTTAATTCCAATTCCATCTACAATATTTGGGAGAGGAAAACCTCTCACATGATTTTCATTACTACCTTGAGATACTTTAAAAATATATTAAAATGGATTTGAATGTATGTCTTTCTGAAATAATCACCTGTATTATTTTATGTAACTTACATAATGAATATTCACATTCTGAAATAATTGTCATATAACTTTTGCTTCTCATTAAAAACTTTATCATCACTAACTAAACTATTGGATGTTGACTAGCAAAATGTTGACAATTATTTGCAAGAGTATTTTCTGATAGATATTACTATGAAAACACTTGTCAATAATATGAATTGCATTGTTATTTCCAAATCTAAAAAGTGTACTTTGTTTCCGAAATCACTCAAAGTGAAATTTAAAAAATCAGTGGTCTTATTCAAATCAGTTAAAAATATTTTGAATTCATTCATACTATTTCAAATGAAAAACTAACAATTTATTTAACATTTGTAAAATGTTACATTTAAAGGAATCATGTTTTAATAAATATTCTTTTCCCACCAGCTCACAAGAAGGTTAGCAAAAACTAAAGCAACTCTTGCCTCCATTGCTACATCTTTAAGTTGATGATATATTTGATCCTGTGATCCTGGAAAAACAAACAAAAAAAAAATTTAACAAAATTACATCTAAATGTAAATAAATATTATTTATTTCAAATGTTTTAAAATTAGGTATTCGCTCAATCAATCCCTATGCCTTGAGTAATGCAATATATAATTAATTCACATTTCTGGTTATTAAGTAAGTCTGCTCACAAAAACTTGCAGTTTTTCAATAGAAAAGATATATAATATTTCAAATAAATTCAGTATTTTACACTATTGCATTTAGCAGTGTATCTATTAATGAATATTCAATATACTATAACATTTTCCAAATATGGGATCACATTACTTTCAAAACATTACATGTAGCCCAACCAATATAACTTTGTTCAAATAAATCTAATAGACTGTCATCAGTTTTTCTATAACTCTTTAACATATCAGATTGCAATATCTTATGACAACTCAGGTATGACAGAAGTTCATTTTTTTAATTTGCATAATTTAATAATGCAATGCAGATTCAACTTACATATAAAAAACTCAAGTCAACCAAACATTGACTAAGTTGTCTAGTTTTCAGTTTTTGTTCATAACAGTTAAATGAACACAATTTAAAAGTGCTAAAAAGAGTTTTACCTTTATTCTGGCAAATAAGGCAAACTTAGTAAACATTTTGGTTGACTTAAGGTTATTTGTACATTTGTTAAATCTGCATTATATATTAAATTATATAAATTTAAAAGATGTAAATTTGTGTGTAATTAGAAAGAAAACTCATTCAATCCAATGTTATTATCTACTTTACTTAAGCCACTCATTGTTGGTTTAATTTGAGTAGAAATGAAATTCTAGCTCAAATGAATTATGGCATTGTAACACCATTAAAATTATGAAAACTAATGGTGTGGTTATTATCGACATTCTGACACATGTTTCAGGAATCAAAAAAATTCTACCTGATGAGTTGTTATAAGACAGTCAATCTGATATGCTAAAGAGTTATAAAAAATAGATGGTAGTATTTTAGATTTATTTGAAGAAAATTATATTGATTGGGCTACATATGCATTTTTGAAAGTAGATTATCCCTGAGAAGGAAAAAATTTAAGTTTACAAAAATTCATAAAAACTGTTCCAACCTCGTATTCGTACTCATAGTAGCTGCTAGTTTTGGTAAAATGGAAACCATATCAGTATATTCAAAAACATTACTTAATCCAATAGTGCAAAATAATGATTTTTACTTGAAAGATTCTTGGGTATGTCTTGATCT
>NC_056727.1:7525547-7538047 GCF_019279795.1 Protopterus annectens | reverse complement strand
GAGTATTCTGCTTTCTTTAAGTGTTGTATGGCTGTTCTGCTTGTTTTGGGGTTGCAGGGGATGCAGCATTTGTAGCAGTATATGTCATGATTAATTGCACCACTTTGCTCATATCGTATGTGTCCTTAGCCATGTGTATAGTGTTGTCTTTCACTGCTGAACAGTTGTTCTGTGTTGACAGGGTGGCAGTTCACTTCTGCCAGTTAATACAATGATAACTGTATCAGACACATCATCTAATGTATGCATCTCCCCGTTGCATATTGTTTTCCTTCAGTGTTGTACAGTTATGTTATTTGCTTGTGTGTGAGGGGGAAATAGATTCACAGGTTAAATCAGGGTGGCAGATTTTGAGCTGTTATTTATAAAATGGGTTTTCTGAAATAAGGGTATGTAGTTGGTTAAAATCTGTCATGTGACTGCATCCTTATGATTACTTAAAGAGATATTCATCCTTGCCCCAAACCATAGTGCATAAGTAAAGCAGGCCATTTTCAGCCAGTACTATATTCCATCAGTCAGAGCAGGTTAAACATGGTAAATATGTCTTCCACAATATTCGCAGACATAGAGGGATAAAAGTCTGAGTGAGGCTCTGGTGACCTGAATTAGCAGCTTGGGCACATGAGAGAGCTGATAGGAGAGGATAGGTGGGAGGGAAAGCCTCCTTATATCCCCATGGAATCCCAAAATGCACTCCTCCCCATATGTGCATGCCCCCATTCACTTGGTAATGAGAATTACCATCAGATAGTAGTTAAGAGGAGGGGAGGCCCATGCCCAGGATGCCTATGCAATGCTGCCCCTCCTCTGAAGAATCGTGGTAGTATGCTTCCTGTTTTGTCTAAGTCACACCCGGGGGTAAGGTTAGCCCACCCAAATATTCTCATTACCGAAATGCTGAGGAGGACACAACCACTCTCATATGACAGCTACTCCAGGCTGTTCTTGCCTCTATGGTTTTGGAGAGGAATGAATAGGCACTTGTCCAGTCAGGAGCAAGCATTGCAGTGGAGGTGCAAAAAAAATCAGAAAAAAAGAGAAAACATGTATGGCTTCCACCCTTAGTCTCTGCAAAACGTTTCAACTGAGCTATAAAATTAAAACTTAACATAAGAACCAAGAAAGTAATTCATCATTATTTTCCTCTTTCACATATAAATGTATTAGTAAACATGGGCAGCATTTCCACTTATGACCATAAATGTTTTTTTTTTTTTTGTTTTTGACAGTTGAAAGCATCCCTGAGAGTTTACATTCTAATTCAGTCACAATCAAGCTGCTTTTTAGATACATATTTTAACTCTATGACTGTGGCAGCTGTCTTTCTTATTTGTCTGCAGCACTTTTAGAGGGGTGACATTGTAAATCTAATGTCTGCAGGACTGCATCTGAAAGGTTGACAAGCAGTGGTTAGCAGACTGTGCTTTCAGCATGGCTAAAACATGGGGGTGTTAAAAGATGAAGCAAAGGGAAGTTAACGTTAGTCTTTCTCCCAGAGGACTCTGTTTTGGTAACACTTTCCAATAAAATTCAAATTGAAGAATTCCTATGATTTTGTGTATCTGGGTCACACTATCAGTTCTGTGCTGTACCCTTTGGACTACCTGCTGCGCCAATTGTGCTTACAAAGTGCATAGCTCCTGTGGTGGCTTACTGCAAGCTGTAGGATATCTGCATTTTTCCTTACTAAGATGACTTGGTTACTTGTACAAAGTCTTTACTCAGATACCAGGATTCTTTAACAAAGGTTTCATGTCTCCTAACCCATCTACAGTTTCATTACATGGGACTGTATTTTAGGGTGCCTTATAGACACTTTTATACAAAAAGTCTTTTTCCTTCAACACAAAGTGGAAACTTATCAGGAAGTATTCCCAAATTGTTCTCATCTGACTCAGGCTTCTAGCTTCTATGATCCAAATGACATCACTTGCCAGGCTGCAAAGGAGGAATTTTCAGTGGTTCCTAAAAAAAACATGTGGACCCCGCATCTTCACCCCCCCCCCCCCCCCCCCACAGATTTCCAAATCCCAGTGCTAGTATTTATAAAGCTAGAACTAAAGTGGTGGTAAATCTAGAACTAGAGTGTTGGTAAGATCAGATGACAGACTCCTCAGATTTAGCTTGGGGTGCAGTTTCTATTGGAGTAAAAGTGCAAGGTCTATGTAACAATTTGGGCAGACAAAAACAAGTGTGTCATAGAAATGCTAGCTGTGATTTATGCTTCAAAACAAAAGCCTTACATCATCTTTGTCAACCAAGACCTCTTCATGTATTTAAAGATAACACCACAGTGATACAATATTTACACAAACAAATGGGTACCAAGTCATACCAACTCTACTGCCTGATAAGGTCGGCTTGGGACTTAGACCTTCAAAACTCCCTAACTATTCAAGCCTCTTATATACTATCAGAGCCAAACATATTGGCAGATAAACTCAGTATATCCTGGACAGAACCCCATGAGTTGAAAATCAATGCAAAGGTATTCCAGAAATTGATCCAGATGCTGGGAACATCATACATAGATTTGCTTCTTCCTTTCAAAGCAGACTACACAAATTCTGTTCCAGGAATCACTGCAAACAATCTTCGAATGCAAATGCTCTCTCATTGACCTAGTTGAGGATGTTCCTATATGCTTTTCCACCCTTTCCACTGATTTTCAAGGTACTTCTGAATATTCAGAAAGACTTACCAAAATTATAATGGTGACTCCATTTTAACCTGGACAGAATTGGTTCTCCCTGCTTATTAAATTGCCCAAAGGTAATTATCACAAAATTCCTCCCAGGCTGGATCTACTCACACTGGACAAGGAGAGTTTCATACCCTGCAACATCAAGTAACTATAACTGACTTCCTGGATTATTTTGTTTTATTACTTTTAGTCACCTTTTTCAGTAGAACATGCAGCAGGTAGTAAAGGAAGCATGACAGCCTGATACAAAAAGTCATATGTCGGCAAACAGAAAAGACTTGACTGTAACCAGGGTCCCATCAGGGAGCTTGCATCCTTGTTGTTTAAATATTTGTGTGATGTCTGCATCAAAATGCATCTAGGTGCCATTAATCTTGTCTGCCCACGGATACCCTTCTTTCTTTTCTGTTTGAGATAAAATACTTTCTCCATCCTAGGATCTCACTTTTGTACTGTAGAAACTGGCTTTGTCACATTTGAACCTGCATCTTTGGCTGATTTGAAGTTCATTATTTTGAAAACTGTTTTACTTGCTGCTCTGACATCTGCAAGGTGGGCAGCAGAGTTGCATGCTATTATGGTGGGGCAACCCAATCTGGTTTTCCATAGAGACAGGGTCACTCTGCAGACTAAGGTTTTCAGAGAGTTCTCTTTAAATCAAGACATCAGTTGCCCAGTTTTAATCCAGAGCCAAAAAACAAGGGAGAACAGATTCTTTGTACCTTGTGCACAGGCCATTTGGATATTACATTGACAGAACCAAGTCCTTAAGGAAGGCTGAGCAGCTATTTATTTCCTATACTGTGACTAAGAAATGTCAACCCTTATTTAAACAGACAGTTTCTAGGTGGTTGTCCTCTGCTATTGTGTTTTGTTACTCCCACCATGGCACAACCATTCCCAGCAGAGTTAGGGTCCATTCTACCAGGGCCCTAATTTCTTCAATAGGGTCATAGATGTGTACTAGGCTAATGACCACAAGGGCGTTTTCAAGTCTAGACATGCATCCCAAATCTCTGACAAGTTCTGGTACCCTTGATAAGTGTAAGCAGAGGCTTGGGAGATGAAATATTTACAAGCAGGGACCTTGGAGATGAACAATTTATGTAATGTCTATGTCAGTTAGAGGCATTAGTGCAAAGTTCTTCATTAGCACTCTTCAAGAAAAATCTTGATGAGTGGATGGGAAATAGGAAATACACCCCGGGGATCACTTCTGTGTCTCTGCTCAACAGTGGCACAAGAAAATAACTTTCTTGGTGGCATAAGCTAGGGAACCTTGTTGGCTAGGCTTACGTATGCCCTTGGGCCGATAGCCTAGTACCTACCTATGAACCTATGAACCAAACCAGGGATGAATTTCTGGTTCCCCATCTGATTGTCCAAGTTACACTTGAATTGGGTTAGGGAGGAACTCTGCTTCACATGGATGAGAAAGCTGCTCCAGAGAAGGGGTAGTATCTGAAATACATACCTGTCTCACCAGCAGGTCTTATTTGTATCACAGGCAAAGTTTAAGTCTTTAGAATGGGTAATTCTGGTGCAGTTTGTTTTGCAGATATAAAATAAGTATAAATTATTTAGACACCACCATTATTCTAACTCCACAAGGTTTTCAGTCAAGAATATACAGAAAGGATACATGGTGGAACAGTTATTTACATTACACTAATCACCATCCCATGGTCCAAAAAATTAGCCTTGTCAAAGGACAGACAGTCCGCATTGCAAGAATGACTTCGGAAAAGGAAGAGCTTGACAAGTTGTACAATCTAGGTAACATGTTTATGGAGAGGGGTTATCCCAGAGAGATTGTGCAAGATGTAATAGATGAGGTGATCAGAGGATGGGGTATCAGATACAAACCACTTCTGGGAAACCCCACCAGGTTGACAAATATGAGCAATATGAATAAAAAATATCAAAAAGCTTGTGTAACTGAGGTTAATGGGTTCACAGGAACATTCACCGATATTATTAGGAAGAATTGGAGCATGCTTAAAATAAACAGAGAATTGTTTGATATGGTGGGGCTTGAACCCATTTTCACATATAGGACTGGTATAAATTTTAAAACAACTTTTGAACAGATGCAAAAAACAAAATTTTGTGTCAAAAAGGCGACCACTGCATGTGGTCATTGTAAACAATGTCTAAATATTTATAAGGAGGATAGTACAAGTTTACAAAATAGCATGCAGAGCAGAGTGAGGTATTGTAAGGGGAATTGTAATAGGAAAAGTATAGTGTACATAGCAACGTGTACAAACTGTCCAGCATTTTATATAGGAAAAACTGAAAGGGCTTTGAAGGACAGAATGTACGAACATGCTTATGATATAAAAAATAAAAAGGAGGCTAGTGCACTTTACAAGCATTCTGTAGTTTGCCTTGGTTTTACAGGTTTTAAATTTGGCATAATAGATATGGTTAGAACAAATGCCAGAGGGGGTGATGTGAAAAACCTTTTGTTAAATAAAGAATTAAAATGGCAGTTAAGATTAAAATCTAACATTCCCCAAGGTTTGAATGAGTATATTACCATTAAAACAGTGTTACTGGCAAAAGCATCGCAAGTGTAATTGATGAGGGAGTGTTCACCCGTCACTTAGTGTTTCATACACATTATTCACTGTATGATAATTTATTTATTTTTATTTTTATTATCATCAATTTTAATTATTATGTGGTTTCGAATGATAATTTGTTCATTTAGAAAAGTGAGTATAACATAAAGTCACTATGTGAGCTTGTACAGTCAAGGTATATATGACTTTAAATTTTAATTAGATTTTAATTGAATTAATGGCACATGGTATAAATAATCAAGTAAAATGATGTGGAGATATCTGATGAAGTCTTGTTATTCAAGACGAAAGCGCTCATTCTGTTGTTAAAGAATAAAATATTTGGCTACCATTTGTGGAATTCGTCCTCTGATTGCGATTTTGAAGTCATTACAATTATTTTACATTCTTTATATGGTTTATTGTTTTGCAGATATGCAGGAGGTCCATCAGGGTGGTGTCTGACAGTGCCTTGTATGCCAGGCATAGCTCTCCCTTCAACAGCCTGTAGGAGACAGAATACAGGGCTAGGGCAATAAGGTGGTCTGTATAGGACGTGTTTCTTACACCCTGCATTCTTTTAGTGAGGAGCCTCTTTGGTCATTCCAATTGTTGGATGTGTCTGGATAAGTACATAGCAAAAGGGGAATTGCACTCAATGGTAGCTCTGATGAATGCTGAATACAGTCAAACAATGGCCTCTTTGTCCCTAGATTCCATACCGTTGTTTATAAGTTGCACAACATAGAATGATTTCCTAACTACTGACACATGATGGTGAAAGGCTAGATTACTGTCCCCCCAAACTCCCTAACTAATGAATTGACTTTTAATGGTAAATTGTCAGTATGATAGTTATCAGAGTTAGAGGACTTCCTGAAGGATACTATTATATGATTTTTGGAATTTAGTTTTAGTCCATGGGTCTGACACATTTTATTTGTCTGTGTCAGCCCTTCCTGGAGAACATTAGTGTTGATGGGGGTTCTATGGCTACTCCTAATTTGTCATCATCTGCAAATTTAGTCAGTCAGACACCCTTGACATTGACCTGGATTTCAGAGAAGTAAATGCCAAAAAGGAGCTTTTCCAGGACTGGTCCTTGTGGGACTCCACTTGTGACTGGCCTCTTTGTAGAAGTGGATTTACCAGTTCTAACTTCCTGGGTCCTGTCTGTGAGCCAGCTGACTATCCACTGGGTGACATAGTTTAAACCTAACCTCTTAAGTCTGTCAACAAGTGGGGAATTGTGTAAAATACCTTGGCCAGGTAAAGGTAGGGAGTATGAACCATTTTACCCTCATCCATTTCTTTGGTGACCTCTTCAAAGAAGTCCACCAGGCTGAATAGGCATGACTTGCCCTTGACAAAACAAGATTGGGTTGGGTCCAGTGTTTTGAGGTTTCCTATGTCATTATTGATCATTTCCATAATAAATCTTTCTATAGCTTTGCATATGAGACTACTGAGACTTATGAGTCCATAGTTTCCAGGGTCTGTAGATAGCCCACCTATGTGCAGAGGGATGACTGTTGCTGTTCACCATTCATGAGGTATGAAGCCTGTTTTGAAATTGCACTTAAACAGCAAATCCATATGGCCTGAGAGATCATGTTTTATGCTATTTAAAAAGCATCCTGGGATATTGTTTGAGCACATCGCTGCAATGTTCCTGGCCTTAGAGAGTGATAGTAGAGTGTTATATTTGATGGTATTTCCTGAAGGGAGACTAAGAGGGAGAGTGGGTTAAAGCTAAAACTGAATTTGTCTGCCAGTAGGTTTGCTAGATATTCTGGCTCAGTATAGGTCGATCCATTTACAATGAGCTCTGCACAGAATTGTGGATTGCCTTTGAGGTTGTGGACATAGCTAAATAATGTCTTGTGGTTATCCTTTGCCCTGGAGGCCAAAATTACCCTAATTTGCTTTTGGTAGACTTTATCTGTCCTCTAAGTTGTTTTTTACTTTGATAAGAGTGATTTTATTGTGCTGGATGGTAAACCTCGTAACCTTTGCCATGATTTTCTTCCTTCTATTATACAAACTACTGGTGCTGTGATTTCACCAGGTCAGCTTTTTTTTAGTTAGTTTTGGAAAGGAGTGTACTCTTAAAGTATTCTAGATGAAGCTACTTCATTCTTCTTCTGTTCATTTATAATGCACAACAAACTCAATTCCTTCTCTAAATCCAGAGCTGGCTTTGCAAGGACCATTCCCCACAGGCTCCTGGACCCTTATCCTTCCTCCTCCCAGATTAGGTAAGTTTTGGTAATCTACCCATGGGCTACTGCAGCAGTGAGAATGATGAACATAGTGCAGTTGTGTAAGTTGCACTTACCCATAACAGTAAATCCTACCCACCCTCCCCTTTTTTGTATGTAGTTGCTGTGGGTTACAGCTTTTTATGTAACCAGTGAAAAACTGTGGTTGGTTTTTCATTGGTTACAATAGTTGTTGGTTGTTTCAGGATAAGTTTCCCTTTTTCTCTTTTGGGACAAGAAATTCCTGAAGATTTTTAGTTACTGTAGGTGCTTTTATACTTCCCTCAAAAAGAAATTAGCCTATTGGTAGCCAGGGTGACTGCGTGGGAGGGGGTTAGAGCTTTAGGAAACCAGCTGGGTGCTGTATCCTTGGCAGGATACAACCCATGGGATTCTGCAGCAATAAAGAAATTGAACATCTGCTGTTACTGGGGGTCTATATTATAACATTAAAGTCTTAAAACTTTGAATGTTATAATATCGAAACCTATGAACCAAATGCTGAAAATAGCAAAGCTGCAGAATATCGAATCCTTTCCTAGGGAAAGTATTTGTTGGGTCGTTTCTGCAGCTTTGCTATTTCCTTGACTGTGGAATGAAGGTTACGGACCGGGTTAAGGTAAGTGTGTGAACCAAGGTGACTGCGTGATAGGGACCTTAGGGTTAGGGAGCGAGTAAGGTGAGTGTGCGATAGGGACTTTAGGGTTTGGGAGCGGGTAAGGTGAGTGTGTGATAGGGACTTTAGGGTTAGAGAGCAGGTAAGATGAGGGTGTGATAGGGACTTTAGGGTTAGAGAGCGGGTAAGGTGAGTGTGTTCTTGTTACGGACCTTAGGGTTATGGTTAGGTTAAGGTAAGTGGATAGCTAGTAGTGTATGTATAGTTTAGTGTAGGGTTTTGTGAAGTGTATGTGTAAGGATTATTTATTTTGGTGTGCTTGTGTTGTGTGTATGTTTGTCGGAACAGCAATGTTTTTCCCTGGGAAAAAATTTGCTATTCTGACTGTTCGATTTTATGGTCTTTCAATCGAATGGGTTCGATATTACAACATTCGAAGTTTTAAGACTTCAATGTTATAATATAGACCCGTTACTGGTAAGTGTAACTTTCACAACTGTACTTTTCTAAGCAATTTACAAACAGTTCAGCAGTGGCCTTATCTGATGCATTATGGAATGGGGTAGTATATATTATTTACTAGGATGAAGTAACTTGTGAATATCATACAAGAAACATTTAATGATCACCTGGTGAACTTGTGCATCTTGAGGCAGTGTAGCAACTGCCTCATGTACACAGATAACCCTCTCCTTTTACCTCCCAGCACTATGACTTGTGAGAGATGCACATATATAGCCAAACTGGAAGCCAAGCACTCTCCAGCCAAGACTGGATTAGCCAGTAAAGAGGAGAAGGATAACACCTGCACCACACCCCATTCAACACATAGCCCTCCAGAACATACACCACCACAATCCTCACATAGTAACACAAAACACACACCTACGTTCGTGGAGGCTCTCAATAAAAATCTGCCCAAACAACAGAGACCTCCAAGGCAGAAATGCAAATAAAACCACATCCAAGCACAAACCATGAGACACATAGCTCACATAAACAGTGTGTCACTCAACCAAAGTCCATAAGGCAAAACAACTTACCCAATGCACTAGTCATAGCTGATTCAATAGTAAGGCACATTGATGTCCCACTCACTAGGTTGAATAAGAAGAAAGTTATGGTCAGCTGCCTGTCAGTGCCAGGATTTGCCACATAATGCACGCACTTAGGTCACTCCACAACAGGTACAAATATGACTCTGTCATTGTCCATGTTGGTGTGAATGACCTGAGACATACCTCCCTGGACTACATGAAAAGAGACATAGAGGAGCTCTCTGATCTTGTAGCCCAGGCAGGTATGACCCTAGCTCTGAGTAGCATCCTACTGTCACCCAGAATGATACCACAGTACAAGCAGAAAATGATTGACTTCAACAATTGGCTAAGTTTCTGGTGTCATTCTAAGGGGATCCAGTATCTGTCTGCCTGGGATGACATGACTGACAGACCATGAAGCTTCACCAGAGATGACCTGCACCTTTCACCCCAGGGATTCCAGATACTGGCCAAGGCTCTTGCCACCCCTATAGTGCCTTTTTTAGGCAATGTCCTAAAGACAAAATTACCACCATAACAGCTACAAGCAAACAAAATCTGAGGGTTATGCTACTCAACGCTAGAAGTCTAAATCTCAAAATGCACTTGCTCAAAGCACTCCTTAAAATGGAGAACATCGACATCTGTTCAGTGACTGAGACCTGGTTCAAGACTCCGGAGAGCACCTTAGCACTACCAGGCTATAATTCATACCACACCTTTCAGCCCCTAAACCTGGACTGAAGCACTAAAGGCGGTGGTGTCTCCATATTCATAAAGGATATGCACACCTCCAGACTAGTAGCCCAACGTAACGCATCAGAGATACTTCAGGTACAACTAACACTGGGTAAAACTGCAATCAAGGTTGTAGTCTGATATAGATCCCCCACCATGTCCCAAGTTTCCCACTCCACATTCCTAAATACACTGGAAAATATTAGGGTACAATCCAATACCCTTATACTGGGAGACTTTAACTACCCCTCCATTAACTGGGAAAATTACTCATGTGCCAACACACTTGCTCAACGTTTTCTGGACTTCATTAATTCCAATGCCCTGGACAAACTCATTCTTACCCCCATCAGGGGTAGAAACATCCTTGACCTGATCATTACTAACATGGGTGACTGTTGCTCTACACCAGTAATCAACTCCTCCTTGGACAAATCCGACCACAAGCTAATCACCATGGATATCCACATCCCACCCTCACCCCCCCCCCCCCAAAGGAAACCACCGTAAAATACTACTCCAAAACCAGTTTTGGGCTTCTAAAAACAGAGGTGGCTAACTTCACGACACCCATGCAAATAGAAAATAGATGCATGACTACTGAATCATACACCAATGCACTGTATGAGCACATTCACAAGTGCATGGAACAGGCCATACCAAACAGAACCAGGACAATCTCCTCCAAAAAAAGTAAGCTAATCTGTTGGTCCCCCACCATAAACAAACTCTACAACAGAAGGAAAAAACTGTTGCAGAAAAGTGTGAAGTCCCAAGACTGGAAAAACTCCTTTGTTAGCCTCAGCAAAAAATTGAGATCCATCATAAAGCTAGCTATGAAAACAAAACTGCTGCATATTCTAAAGACAACCACAAGGCATTCTATAGTTATGTCAAGAATCTACATGGCAATACTCAGATCTGCTCCGAGTTACAGCACAATGGCAATACATATACAGAACCAACTGATATTGCCAACATATTGGCTGACAGGTTCAGTGCAAACTTTACCCCCTTTTCACCCCCTAAAGGGCCTATCACAATACCTGAGGAATGCCAAGTCCCTATTATCATGGTTACTTAGGTAAAAACTGCACTGTCCAATGCCAAGAATACAGCTTCCATGGGACCTGATAATATCCCTGGCTGTGTTCTACATGAATTACAAAGTGAACTGGCACCACACCTGAGTACCCTATTCAATCACAGCGTCATTTCAGGCTTTGTTCCTACCAAATGGCGCACTGCTACGGTCATCCACTCCACAAAGGGGGAGTGTCACAGACCCTGGGAACTACTACCCCATTAGCCTGACAAGTCTGATATGTAAGGCTATGGAGCGCATCATCATGGACCTTATAAATGAGGACATAGGGAATCCCCAAACTCTGGACCCCACGCAGTATGGGTTTGTGAAAGGTAGATCATGCCTGCTCAACCTGATAGACTTTTTTTGAGTCTGTCACCAGAGCTGTGGATGAGGGCAGGATAGTTCACACAGCCTGCCTAGATCTTGCCAAGGCCTTCAACACCATCCCTCACTCAGGAATCATAGCTAGACTCACTAAACTAGGCATAAACCCCTATGTAATAAGATGGGTTGCCAAATGGCTCACTGATAGAACCCATACTGTGAAAGTATCTGACTACTGACCAGTTACAAGTGGTGTCCCACAGGGATCGGTCCTATGTCCTCTCCTGTTTGGCATGTACTTCTCTGAAGTTCAAGCCAACACAAAGGGACTCTGGCTGACCAAGTTTGCAGATGATTGCAAACTGGGAGCCATTATTGATTCTCCAGCTGATGTAGACATTCTACAAAAAGGCCTCACTGACACCAATGGCTGGTGCCAGAACCATGGCCTTAAGCTCAATGCCAAAAAGTGCATTGTCATTCCCTTTGGGAAAATGTTGGTGCCCATGAACTACCACATAGGTGGTAGTTCACTAAACACTGATAGTGTGATAAGTGACCTGGAGAACAGGTTGACAGCAACCTTTGATAACCATATTGCCACTGTAGTAAGAAAGTCCTTCTATGTGGCACATCTCATTACAAAAGGTTTCTCATCCAGGAAGAAAGAGGTCATAATCCCTCTCTACTCATCCCTCATTAGACCTATTATAGAATACAATGCCCCATTTGGTATGTACCACACTAGACACCTACAACAACTGGAAAGGCCACAAAAATACCTCACTAAGAGGATCTTAGGCCTTAGACAAAAAAAACTCCAGCTATACTCTGTCTCTTATCACCTATATAGAGGTGATCTTTGCTTGACCTACAAAGCCATGTCTGACCCAGAGCTGCTAGATATGTTACACCTAAAGAAATCCCAATCCCTCCATGCCACATGCTGCAGGGACCATAACCTCATTACCACAATAAACAGAACATGCTGGAGGGACAGGTTCCTATCCCAGAGACTTCCCATACTCTGGAACAAACTTCCCATTCACGCCAAGCAGAGCACTTCACTGGCCCTCTTTAAAAGAAATCTTGATGAGTGGGTGGGCAATAGGAAGTTCACCCCAGGGATTACTTCAGTGGCCTAGCTCGACAGGGGC